>NC_091953.1:109143818-109328818 GCF_031021105.1 Erythrolamprus reginae | reverse complement strand
GGAGAATTCTGGGAGCTGAAGTCCATAAGGTTTAAAGTCGCCAAGTTTGGGGACTCCTGGTTTAACTGAAGATTGAAGTCTACAGAAACACGGGGATTTTGACTAATTTTGTCCTAGAGAAGTAAACAACCTTCCTCTCCAAGTGGTTGTCAATACAGTCTCTTCAGCTTAATTTTATTCAGGGGTTTAGATATTTGCTGCTTAACAAAACTGACAAAAGCTTCATTGACTTTAAATAAGGTCTCCCATGGATCACCAATTTGATAAATGTTTCTTTAAAAGGCACTGTTTCTTTCCAGATTGCTTTCCTTAGCTTCTAACAGATCTGGTTTTGAAGCAGGGCAAGTCTACGGTTGACTGACTACAGTGACAGAAGGAGCAACTCACCTCTAATATGCAAAAAGCACATTCTGAGGTAACAAGGCCTTCAGGGAAGATGTTTTTAATAAAGAAATCTATTTATACCAGGGGCATTAGTTGAGATTTATATCCTCTGGACCATGATGACAACTCAATGATGACTGTTCCAGACCTCTATACTGTATTAATAAGATTTAAGATGGCAATGTTTCCAGAAATGTGCTTTTTAAATATTGTGATTCAGAAAATGTTCTTCTGAAGCTAAACCTCATCAACAGGTTTTATGGCGTTGAATTCCCAAAATTATAGTGCATGAAATAAAAGAGAGAATGAAAACTCCCAACTGGGCAAATTAGTTAAATAGTTATTATTTATAGTTGGAATTCAAGACATCATTTGCAGGGTGCTTCAAATCTTTTAAAATTCATATTTTTGGAACAAGGTAGAATCTCCTCCTGTTCATATATTGTACATTGCAAGTAACCCTTGTGATTTCATAAATGACTAGAGAACTACGTATGTTTAAAAAGAGGGGACATCTGGCAGCAATGTGGTTTTGATATCCAAGGTCTTTGATAATAGGGAACGCTTTGCCACACACTTTAGCAAAAGTGTTTATTAAAAATCCTTTACAGAAAATGAATGTCAATCAGGAATTAAATGGAATAATTTGCCAATATATTGAAATCATTTGGTTTGATAAAATTTAGCATGTGCAAAAAGCATCTGAACAACCACTAAATAAATTGAGTAAATACTTTCTGTGTTTTGAATTTACAGGAATAAATGGAACCAGTAGTAAGAAAATGGTAAAGAAACTTCAAACTGGCAAATGATTCAAACTGGCAAATGATTCTTTAGCAGAAAGCCCTTACGTTTGGCAAAATAAAACATGCACTGTGAACTGTAGATTGGTAGGAGAAAAAAGATTATTGAAAATGGCTCACAGGGATTTAGGTAAATATTTATAGATTTACTTGCTGACTGTTGTAGTTAGCTGACTGTTGTAGTTAGCTGACTGTTGTAGTTAGCTCTGGCCCAGCTCCTGCCCCAAGGACTGTGGATGTGGGGGAGACATCCACATGCTGCAGGCCTGTTCCCCCGGAATCTGCTGATGAAGGCTCTTCTGACATGAGTGACAGGGAGGAGGAGAGTGTGGCAGAAAGCTCAGAAGGAGATAAATTATCTAGCTCCTCCTTGGATTCAGAACAAGAGTTAATGATACAGCCACGCATGCGGAGAGCGATGCATAGGCAACAACAACTGAGAGATTATTATCAAAGAAAATGAGGCCACCTGTGGTTGGGTGGGGCTGTGGTAATTAGTGAGGCTGCTATAAATAGCAGCCTGTGGGTTTGGCCATTGTGGAGGATTATCTGATCGTTGTGTTTCGTGACTGCTTTACTGACTTTGACCTTTTGTGTGCTGATTTTTCCCGGCTTTGAAACTAAACCAGAGCAAAGTGTGTTTCACTTTGTGAAAGAAGAAGGACTGTGAATTGCCTCACAGCTGCAAGATAAGTATCACAGAACTGATGAGGGACTAGTACAAATTACCAGTTTGTTTGGAGACAAGTGCTCTTTGCTATACCAAAAGAGGGCTTAGTTTATGTGACTTTTCATTATAAAGAACATTGTTTTGAATTTTCAAACGTGTGTGTGTGTGTGTGTGTGTGTGTGTGTCTGAAATTTGTACCTGTGAATTTTCGGGAGGAGTCTACCAGAGAGCCCGACAGAATACTGACAGTAAAAAATTATCAAGTGGGTAACTTTTAACAAATTTCCAGAACACATTATTGCTAATGATATAAGTATAGCCATAGTAGATTGTAAGTGTTATAGACAGTCTCATCTGCAGCAAAGTACATAAAATGATCACACATCTGGGAAAGTATTTACATAAATGGTAAAAGTATGCACTTGAATTCTAATATTTATGCTGTGGATAATGATTAGAATCATAATGATTATAATAATCATTATATAATCAATAATCATAATAATCAATATAATAATCATCCTACATCATCATTTGCTCTCCTTATTCTTTTTGTGGACACTCCTTGACCAGAGGCCTAAAGATATCTTAAAATAGGAGATAAAACTTAAAAGGAAGTCCACTTGAATAAAGTAGGCTACAAGAAGGGAATCTGTGGTCTTCTGGATGCTGAGCTATAATTAGCGATAGTTCAGGATTAATGGAAAATAACACTGTCTTACAGAATCAAAACTCAAAAGCATTGTGATTTAAATACTGGGAACTCTTTAGTTTAGGTTTCTGACTTTCAGTCTTTAATGCATTGAGCATACCCCAGAGTGATATGCAATTCTGAACAAGGTGGAATAATAACCTGATCCAGCTAGACAGTCTTCTTATTTCTGAAATGTGACAGGCCTTTCAAAACATGTACAATATAGCAGGTATTGGTATAAACATAAACAAAATCTAAGTACTGTGGTTACAGGTAAATTTGGGCAATAGGACAGTAAGGCAGGGATATTAGGCACAATGATGTGCTCATGCAGGCCCCTTACAGACCTCTTACAAATGGGGTGAGGTCAACTGTAGACAGTCTAAGGTTAAAGTTTTGGGGGTTTGGAGAAGAATTTTTAAGATTTATTGTAAACAAATAATTGTTATTTCCTTTTATAGGGTAAGGTGGCAGGTATTTTTTGCCTATGAAAGAGAAGTGATTCAAGGCAGAAACTTTCATGAAACATGAAACTATTCCTTTTGAGCTAAGAGCCTGTTTGGAGAAAGAAGGCCACGGTATAAACACATCTGTGATCACAGCCTAACCATGGCTGTGAATGCAGCAAATAAAAGTGTCTCCTGCATTCCTGTAGTCAAAAATAAAAGGGAGAAGTGACAGTAGAGAAATCAGTAATAAAGAACAGAAAGCATAGGTATCATAGGGCTGGAAAAAACCTTGGATGTCTTTTAGTCCAATCATCCCAGTCAAATTTCGAGTCTAATGTATTTTGTATTATGGAAACTGTTCTGTCTGGGTCACTTCGGAAGCCAAAACCAACCCAAAAAGAGAAGCCAGACACACCGGTAAAAGGCAAAGGCAGTTTATCAAATTCAAGAAAAACACAGGTAACAGAAAATGTCCTTACAAACAGAAAAACGCTGTATCTTCAAATATATCCACGAAGGCAAAAGTCCATGCAGCAATACAGGATTCTTGCTGCCAAGACGAGGCTGTAGATAGCAGACCTACACCTCCCATGGGTCTTCCAAACTGCTGGGCCACAAGCCAGGAACAGAGACATCGAGAACAAAGCAGGTCACCGTAACTGCAACTGATAACACTCCACATGGCTTCAAGGGCTTGCCTGCCTTTTAAACCCTGCTAAGGAGGACCACACCCAAGCCCAGCTGTTCCTAATTCAGTGCTGATAATACTTCTTTAATTGCTCCTTTCTTTGATCTGAACGTCTCTGTCGCATGTCAATGACGGCTTGAGCTTCATCACCTAATGACTCCAAGCTACTGGCTGGGGAGAGCCCCCCCCCCCCCCCGGGGCTGTCCTGATGTTCTCCTTCGTCCCATTCCTGACTTTCCCCTCCCCCGTCCGACTGCTCAGCCCCCTCCTCTTCGCTGTTATCCTCCTCCGGGCATGGAGCCAGCAGAGACACAGCTGGTCCCTGAGCAGCCTCAGGCTGAACCACAACAGAAACCGACAGTGATAGAATGCCCATAATTACACGAACATGCACACGTGTGTGTGTGCATGCACACACACACACACTAAGTAGACAATCTGGCCCTAAATTTCTTTTGAAGGTGAACAAACGGATTATCTTTACAGATTATTTCAAATGAATTCCTCTTTTTAGCCTCTTTACGTGGAAATAAATCTCTTCTAAGTGTGTTTATACTCTTCCCCACTCCCTCTCTCTGTTTCTCCCTCTCCCTCTTTCTCTTTCTCTGTGTGTGTTTCTCTTTCTCATACACACCCACTGTAAGTATGTTTAAAGTGTTAATATTAAAACTAAAGTTAAGAGTTGTTTCAATCTAAACTGCTAGAGTAAAGCATAGATTACAACAATTAAAGTTTAAATTTCACACTGATTCATATCTTATGAATCTTTTACCTTTTAGGGTTCAAAAGGTGTAACAATATATGTTAAAAAGACTGTAAGATTTAAATACCTATTTTTGACATAGGTATTCAATACTTAAATACCAATATTAATGTGGTATCAATCATACATTGTGAAAATTGATGGAACATCTTGTCAAACTGCTTTTGAACTCAGACTGCTGGAAATAAATAAAAAGTCTTATTCTGAGTCATTACAGCGGTTTAAAAAAACCCTTGTATTCTTAGCCTTCATTTTATTAAAATAAAGGAAAGCACATTGAAAGCCATATCAACAGAGCATTAAGTGATATGCCTGTCTCAGATTTCTACACACATTGCTTCAGTAGTTATTAGGTAAGCTACAGTATTTCCCGTTTGCCCTTGATGTATTTGCATCCATTTTCTGGCACTCAGATTTGCCTAAATTTCTCTACAGTGGCATTTGCAGAGGTAACTAATAAACAAACAAACACACCATTTGGCTTTTGACTGAAAACAGATTTCAGTAGATAGCTAAGCCTTTTCTGCCTCTTCAAAACATGGCTTTATTTACTTTAAGGCCTAATGTCAATCAAAGACAGCTTAACTGGCTTAGAATACTTTCTTAACTCTTGGCTAGCACTTTGAAAAGAAAATAAGATGAAATATCAGTTGAGAAAAGGATGATGAGGAGAACAGGGTTGGCACAACACCATCAAGTTGTTGTTTTTCTTTGTTTTTTGTTTACTCTGATGCATATGCAGGCTTAAATGCATTGCATAGATGGTGTAGATATAGATATTTTGTCTCCCATACACACTGATCCTGATAGTTATTCAAAAAGTACTGTAATTTCCAATATAGTTCACATCCAGAATATTCCCAATCAATCCCTATTCAGATCAGAGCAAACATACAAACTATTCAGTTCAGCTCAACATATTGATGTTTCTTATTATCAGCAAGCATCCAAAGCAATTAAGTGGAAAAATGGAAAAGAAGGAGATAAAAACTAGAATAAAAAGAAACATTGACTATATCTAAGAATTAAAAAGATATACCTGATAAGATAGCAGGCATTTACATACAATATAGGTCTATCTGTCTGTCTGCCTCTCTCTCTCTCTCCAGGGGTGGGCCACTGCGTGGACCAGTGGGGGAGAACACAGTGAAAATGGAGATCTACCCCAGAGCACCCAATTTGCACCGTTGAAAGAAAATGCAGGGAGTCCTGCATAAGCCACACCCACACTCTACCTACCTACCTACCTACCTATCTATCTATCTATCTATCTATCTATCTATCTATCTATCATCTATCTCTTTATCCACCTACCTAGCTATTTGTCAGGGCTCCAAACAGCACCAAAAATTAAATCAGAGTCTGAGACAAAGTATTCCTCAAAGTTTCAATTTATTAGCAAAGCCATGTTGGCACATCTGGGAGAAACCAAAATCTGAAATTCCCGGGGTTTCTCCACCAACTTGAAAGTTCAAGCCCTTGTCCCCACACCCCCAAGTCCATCATGCTGATCAATCTTCCCCTGCCAACTTGGCAGAAGCTCCCAGGAGTACAAAGACAAAGGATGACCTTGACAATCTAGCAGGAATTTGTTATGGCTACATGTAGATATCCCCCATGCAATGGCCCCTCCCAAATTCCCATAACAAAGAATACATTTTAGCATAAAGTGTGGCAGACCAAACTCCCTAAATAAAATGGCTTCAGCTGACGCTATCACCCTCCTTCCTTCCTTCCTTCCTTCCTTCCTTCCTTCCTTCCTTCCTTCCTTCTTTTCTTTATTTCTTCTCACCAAAATTTGATTTTATTGTAGGCAATTTCATACTGAGATGAAAATGTCACTCAGAAATGTAGATAATGTGGTTGACCTCACATTATTGACCTCACATTATAGAATTGAGAACCACAATTCTCAATATATTTTTACTACTGTCACACACTTCCTGGAGCTGCTGAGACATATAGGTTTACAACCTCACAAATGTCCCTAGCTAAAGTGAGACAAGCCTTAGCTTTTCCGATGAGGCAACTAAAGAAGTGTTTGTCTTATTTGTTCACACTTCTAATTTGTTCCTCAAAGCACAGATATCCACATCTGCAGGTTCTTTCCTTGACATTCAAACAAATCTAGCCAGCTGCATAAATATTTGCGTAAAAGGTGAACAAAATATGCAGGGCAACAAACAACAAGACCAAAATCAAGTACGTTTTGAAAATTCTTTGACATGTGGAAGTATTTTTAAAATAATTTTATTCACAAAATACTATGGGAAAAGATGTATATTTCATTTATTTTGCCTACCATCCTGTCTTACTGTCCCCATTTATTTGTATTCATTTCCTTCATTTATGTCCATGTTGATATTAATACCTGCTATCTTGTACATATTTGATAAAATAAATAAATAATAAATAAATAAAATCATAGTTGAGAGAAGCAATCTGATGTCTTTATCACTTAGTGCATATACTGTATATCTGATTCATTCTCTCCCTCTCCCCCCTCTCTCTGTCTCTCTCTCTCCCCCTCCCCCCTCTCTCTGTCTCTCTCTCCCTCTCCCCCCTCTGTCTCTGTCTGTCTCTCTCTCTCCCCTCTCTCTCTGTCTCTCTCTCTCCCTCTCCCCCCTCTCTCTCTGTCTCTGTCTCTCTCTCTCCCTCTGTTCCTCTCAGAGAGAGAAGGGGGAAGGGATATATCACACAAAGAACATTTCTCAGTGTGTGTGAAATATTTTTCCAAAAAGCTATTCATGGTACTTAGTCACACATATTTTTTTTTTAAAAAAATCAATTTTATTAATATCATATTTAAAGCTGTTCACATTTACCCCTGTTGACTCTCATTGTTTTTCTTGCATTTGATCTTTATTTTTTAAATATGCTTTTCATTAGCATGGAGCAGGGCCATGTGTATTCAAGTGCCTTCTCAAACTCCCCAGCCCACCTTTCCTTAGAGATGTGACTTCTCACATAGTTTACATAACACAAAGACCCTGCTATTCTTGAGAGGATTGCAGGAGAATAAACGAGGTCTGAGAAGCATTGGGCCTGAATGGCTGGGGAAGAGAACGTAACAACAACTATAACTTTGATTGGCTGAAAATAAAATATAGTTAAGGTCTAAGCACATACCAGCTGACTAGGAATTTTTGCATATCCATTGCTAATGGATTGCGTGAATTTGGAAAAGACTGGTACATATTAAGGCTGTGCTTTGCTTTGACAGTGTGCTTTGTTTTGCCAACTTGTATGTTCTGGGTAGACCCAGATCACTGGTGAAAGCAATGTTGAGCCTTCAGATATCATAGGGTGCTTTTCTTTGGTCTTTAAAGTAGCAGTTCCCAGCCTTGCAACTTTATTAAGACATAGAATACCCTATGAGACTAGACTTTCAATCCTGGGCCTAGAAAGTTTAGAACTAAGACGCCTTAAACAAGATCTAAGTATTGCCCACAAGATCATATGCTGCAACGTCCTGCCTGTCGGCGACTACTTCAGCTTCAACCACGACAACACAAGAGCACACAACAGATTTAAACTTAATATTAACCGCTCCAAACTTAACTGTAAAAAATATGACTTCAGTAACCGAGTTGTCAAAGCGTGGAACTCATTACCGGACTCCATAGTGTCCTCCGCAAACCCCCAACACTTTACCCTTAGATTATCTACGGTTGACCTATCCAGATTCCTAACAGGTCAGTAAGGGGCCAGTACAAGTGCACTAGAGTGCCTTCCGTCCCCTGTCCTATTGCTCTCCTATATCTCCTATACCTTTCTTCTATTCCTATATCTCTTCTTCTATTCTATTCTTTCATTGATATGTTCTATTACTATACCTTCTTTTTTATTATTTCTTAGATATATTTTACTATGAGTATATCCTCTATAACCTTCATCATGTATTTTACTATGTGTATATAGATATATACCCACTAAAACCCTCATTGTGTATTGGACTAAATAAATAAATAAATAAATAAATAAATGAATGAATGAATGAATGAATGAATGAATGAATGAATGAATGAATGAATGTATAAAAAAATTTAAAAAATATGGATTTTAACTCCCCGAATTCCGGGGAGCATAGTTGGGTGGGGAATTCTGTAAGTTGAAGTTCGCATATCTTAAACTTGCTAAGGTTGGGAGAATGCTGCTTTAAATAATACATCCAGAGAAAATTGTTGAGATGATTTGTTTTTCTATCTGTACTCACAGCCACTGAACACTAGAAAGGTTGAATGTTCAGGTACAAGGAAAGTTCTATGAAGGAATTTGCTAGCAATAATTTAAAGTTTATATGGCAAGGCCAACAGATTTATGTGCCTCATCTATCTTGGCTTAAGCATTTTCTATTTTCACTAAGACTAAGTATCTGCCTTATGTAAGGTATTTTATACATTAATTCACTTTTATATATTCAGAGATATGTTAGAAAAATCTTCTTAATACTTAGGAAACAGTTGAACAATATAAACGATTACCCCCATTATATGCCTGTATTTGAAATAATAGCAAGGGATAAATAAAAGAGTTACGAAATCACAAGAACTATTATAAATAAAGCTATTTAGCTTATCTGAAATTCTACAGTTAACAAAGCTTTTTTGATTTTTAATGTCATTTGTTTTCCCCTGCTTTTTATTCATATTCAATCCTGCAAATTTGTAATGATTTATACACAGAACTCAAATTATCCTTGTTCCACCCAATTTGATTTGTGTGTCCAAAATTAACAGAGTTACACTATGTTGCAAGTTCTAATGATTTTAGATATAAATGTTTAAGTCTTCTGTCACTGAATTAGACTGGAAATAGCTTTCAATTCACAATCCTTTTTTGAATTAGTTTGTGCCTCTATTAATGTAAGGGTGAGACATTTGAAGTATTTTGGAGATTTCTTGCACTATCTAGTGCTTCCGAGTCTTACAAAAATGCAACATGTCATAACAAATGTATATTCCCTTTAGATTTTATGCCTTCAAAAATGAGATATCCTTTTATCGATACAGACCTCTTATTTTATTTTTCTTTCTTTTTTCTCTGATCATAACAAGTGTTTGTGCTCATGTTTTAAATATCTAGTTTTTCTGGTTATTTATCCATTAGAATTTAATTTAATTATTCCTCATAGTTCAGAATCCGACTTCCTGTAGTCCAAGTACATGACTGAAAGTTCTCAACCTTTCCTGGTTTATTTGTCTTGAACCTTAACCTGTTGGGGTAACTTTTTCTGAATATTTGTGATATTTTCAGCCCATCAAGCAATCCTTCCTAAATTCAAGACAGCTGACACTTCTGTACCTTGTTCCATCCTTTTAAAAAGGCAATTGACTGAAAATAAGGTAAGATTTTTTTCTATTTCCTCTTTTCCAGCAGATATTAATTTAATTAAAGTGCCTCATTACTACTATCACCTTTCCTCTTGAGAACTTGCTGAGGTGATTTAAATAAGTATTGTTCATATTATTTATCAGGGTAGTGGGCCAGCAGAATATATCTTTGTTTTCTTAATCTTTTTAAATTTTAATCTAATGTTTCAATATTATTTCCATATCATTGTCACTGCTTTCTCCCCACAGGCATACAGTATCTTTACATACAAAGGTGTTGCATCTTCTATTTTGTTTGGTCTATTTTATATGAAGTGGTGGGCTATGCATCCTTACACTGCACGATTCAAAAAGAGGCTGTGAAAATATTTACAAACACCTCGCATCCTGGACACAAACTGCTTCCACTCCTACCCTCAAAACGACACTATAGATCACTGCACACCAGAACAACCAGACACAATAACAGTTTTTTCCTGAATGCCATCACTCTGCGAAACAATAATTCCCCCTCCACTTTCAAACTATTTACCAACTCTGCACTACTTTCAATCTTCTCATCGTTCCCATCAACCATCTCCTCCCACTTATGAATGTATGACTGTAACTTGTTGCTTGTATTCTTACAATTTATATTGACTTGTTCCTAATATGGTTTGATTGCTTATTTGTACTCGGACTATCATTAAATCCACGGAGACAAATTCCTTGTGTGTCCAATCACTTGGTCTATTCTATTCTATTCTATTCTATTCTATTCTATTCTATTCTATTCTATTCCATCCCATCCCATCCCATCCCATCCCTTCCCTTCCCTTTCCATTCCATTCCATTCCATTCCATTATATTCTATTCTTTCTAATGTAGACTCAAAAGGCTATTAAAATAATCATGACTCCAATTCTACCAGTTTTAATGATTTGAGATGGATGGTAAATAACAAATAAACAAACAAACAAATTAAATACTATCAGGATTTATTCGCCTTTTTATTTTAGAATTTCTAATTCCTATCGTTTTCACATTCTCTGTGCATTATATATAGACATTAGAGATATCACTATTTAGTGGGTGTATCAACCTATCAAATTGCATATTTCTCAGTATTTTTTGCATTACACCTTCTCCATAATTATGCAGAGACTTGTTCATAATTCCTGTTTTTCTATCAGTCTTTCTACCATTGTGGTTTAGTTTAAAGTCTTCCTGTATGCATATTTGAGTTATGTCTAAATTATTTTCTTGATACTGTTGTATACATCATGAATTAAAAATAAGTTGCTGGTTTATTAACATAATGGCTATATATATATATGTGTGTGTGTGTGTGTGTGTGTGTGTGTAACATACTTTTGCTTAACTGAAAATGAAGGGAGATTTTCACGGGTATATGTATGTAGATTCTTCTGAGTTCGGGTTTTGCCCCGTGTAATATTTTGAATGTCTATGCGACGTTTCGGTGAAATCACATTCACCATCATCAGGCTGAAGTTGTAAGCTTCGTGCTGCTATAAATATAGTTTTTACTATAGTTTTTTATTATAGTTTTACTATATTTACAGCAGCACAAAGCTTACAACTTCAGCCTGATGATGGTGAATGTGATTTCACCGAAACGTCGCATAGACATTCAAAATATTACACGGGGCAAAATCCGAACTCAGAACAATCTACATATATATATATATGACGGTCTTGGTATATTCGGATTTCTTCCCGTGTAGGATTTGGAAATTTCTGGCAACGTTTCGACGAGGTCCCACTCGTCATCTTCAGGCTGGTGTTTCTGTCCTTGTTCACAGCGAGACCTGAGCTGCCTTCCTTCTATAAATACTGGTGGCTGGGTGTGGTTTGATGGCTCAGCAATTGCCTGCTGTGTAGAAACTTCCTGGTAAGTCAGTGGGGTAACACCTGGGGTTGTTGATGTAACTGAGGTATGCTGATTAGTTAATGGTTGTAGATTAGGCGTGATATCCTGAGTAGTTGGAGCTTGCAGGCTACTTGATTGTTTTGCAATGTGTGTTCTGAGTCTGGTTTCTATGGCTGGGATACGTTTGAGGGCTGGTTTCCAGATGTCTGGTAGGCGGGAGGTATCATCCCGCTTGTTCATATTTTGGGGATGTTTTTCTATCTCGATGGCTTCCATGATTATTCTTTTGCTGTAGTGTTCTGTTTTGGAAATTAATTTGGTACTGTCAAAATCAATTTCATGTCCTGTAGTTTTGAAGTGTTGGAAAAGGGAGGAGGTTTTTTCTTTTTTCCTTAATGCATTCTTATGTTCTGAAACATGTGCATTTACTCTCCTATTAGTTTGTCCAATATATTTGGCTGGGCAGATTTTACACGGTATTTGATAAACTCCCTGGTTTTCTAGCTGGATATTGTCTTTCGGGTTTCTTAGGATGTTGGCTATTTTTTTATCTGTACCAAAGGCTATCTTGATGTTGTGTTTGCGGAGAATTTTACTGATTTTATCTGTGGTGCCTTTGATGTAAGGGAGGAGGGCGATGCCATTGTCCTGTTCTGTGTCTTGGTTCTTGGGGGGGTGTCTCTTTTTGGATTAAGTTGTTGATTGCCTCTCTTTGGAATCCATTGGAAATTAATACATTTGTGAGACTGTGTAATTCAGGTTCCAGGTGGTCTTTGTCGGCTAGTTCTGGAAATGAGGGTCTTGGCTACGGAATTGATCTGTGCAGGGTGGTGGTGGTATTTTGCATTCAAGTAGCGGTTGGTGTGTGTCTTCTTCTGGTAGACAGTATGTTCTAGGGAACCATTGGGTTTTTTGTAGATTAGGACCTCCAGGAAGGGAAGTTTGTTGTTGGTTTCTATTTCCATGGTGAATTGTATTTTGGGGTGTAGGCGGTTGAGATGTATGAGAAAGCTGTCCATATTCAATGCATAGTTTGTTAATTTTACATTATTTGAATTACATTAAAATAATGGGAGGAGCCCAAATTCTGATGGAGAACTACACATAATCCATATTTTAATTGGAGAAGTAAGCAAAGGTCAGATATTATAGTTCGCCTACATAATTTCTATAGCATATTCTAACTAGGGTGTTTCTTTTTCTTTATTCTTTATGTTCTGAGAACCTTGAAATAGACAATTTTTTTTAATGTGACAATCATTCAAGTTTATACTATAAGGGCTGATACAGAAGAAGAGCTACTTGAGTTCTTCAATGATCAAGTTCAATGTGAAATTGACGTAACATACAAGCAAGCTTGTTATGCCAAAGTTGGCTTGGTATGCCAAAGTTGGAAACATTCAACTTTAAAGAGGAAAATGTACTTGAATTGTATGGCTTAGGAAACTAAAATGAAAAAAGAGACTGAGTTATCAGTTTCTGCCAGTCCGGTGAGTAACACTATCTTCAAATGATCAAAATAACACCTCTACACATGGATATTATCAGATAGAATATAAAGAAAAGGTTCTAGTGCTGGGAAAGAGAAGAGTATAAGTCAGGTGGGTAGATTCAATCACAGTTGTAAAACTTAAAAGACCATGTTTGGGATGATTTTTCTTGAGAAAAAAAATCTATCTATCGTAGGTAGTTTCTAGGAGATAAAAATGATTTAACAACATATAATAAATTAATGAATCATGTGCAATTTATAAATTAATACTACCAATGGAGATTTTCAACATATAACAGACTCAAACTCAACCCTAGTAAGACGGAGTGGCTGTGGGTTTTGCCTCCCAAGGACAACTCCATCTGTCTGTCCATCACCCTGGGGGGGGGAATTATTGGCCACCCCGGAGAGGGTCCGCAACTTGGGCATCCTCCTCGATCCACAGCTCACATTAGAGAAACATCTTTCAGCTGTGGCAAGGGGGGCATTTGCCCAGGTTCGCCTGGTGCACCAGTTGCGGCCCTATTTGGACCGGGAGTCACTGCTCACAGTCACTCATGCCCTCATCACATCAAGGTTCGACTACTGTAACACTCTACATGGGGCTACCTTTGAAAAGTGTTCGGAAACTTCAGATCGTGCAGAATGCAGCTGCGAGAGCAGTCATGGGCTTCCCAAGGTGTGCCCATGTTACACCAACACTCCGCAGTCTGCATTGGATGCCGATCAATTTCCTGTCACAATTCAAAGTGTTGGTTATGACCTATAAAGCCCTTCATGGCATCGGATCAGAATATCTCCGAGACCACCTTCTGCTGCACGAATCCCAGTGACCGATTATGTCCCACAGAGTAGGCCTTCTCCGGGTCCCGTCAACTAAACAATGTCGGTTGGCGGGCCCCAGGGGAAGAGCCTTCTCTGTGGCAGCCCCGACACTCTGAAACCAGCTCCCCCCAGAGATTAGAACTGCCCCTACCCTCCTGCCTTTCATAAACTCCTCAAAACCCACCTTTGTCATCAGGCATAGGAGAATTGAAATATCTCCCCCGGGCCTATACAATTTATGTATGTTATGTTTGTATGTATGTCTGCTTAATAATGGGGAATTTAAAATATTTTAAATTGTAAATTATTAGATTTGTTATGAACTGTTTTATTGTGTTGTGAACCGCCCCGAGTCTACGGAGAGGGGCGGCATACAAATCCAATTAATAATAATAATAATAATAATAATAATAATAATAATAATAATAATAATAAATGAAAGTCCTTCCAATTTGGAGATGGAATTAATTAGAGAAAGGGAAACAATTTATTTAAGAGAGATAAAATGTCTTCACTGTTACTTATACAGTATATGCATACCTCTGCACCTAAAAACAATACAGTACAGTACAATAAGTACAGTAACATACAACACAACACAACACAACACAATACAATACAATTGATTATATGTCATCAACTCAGTGTTGATCAATATCTTTTTTCTGCAATATAGTTATGCATCTTCAATGGCTGGTGCATATATTGTCTGAATGGATAGTTTTCAGAATTTTTTTTAAAAAAAGATAGAATCCTTCTCATTAAAAGTGGCATATTTTATTTGCTGATCAGTTATAGCTGCATGAGTAAGAATGAATTTTAAATGAAACCAGTTCATCTCAGCCATGGTTCTCCCAACTTCACTATTGGCAGATTCCATAAAAGAACTATTTCTAAATGCAAGTTTGTTTAAAGTTTAGCAATACCACTGACAGATTGATCCTAAAGAGATTACTTCAAGAACCCATTGAAAACAAGTTTACTTAGGACAGCAACTTATCAAATGAGTCATCTCATTCATCACTTTTTTAAAGACAAGCATGACACTTCAAAACATATTCCACAAAAATTGTTCTATCTCAGAGAAAATTGTTCATGTCTTTTTAATAACCATGTTAGAAAAGCTCCATTTTCAAACCGGGGAAGAAGGAAGTCATTTGTTACTAAAAAGGCACCTTTTGTAGAAGCTCTTGATTTAAATGCTTAGGAAAGGTGACTTCCATTTGGAATTGTTTTTAGCACATTAAGCTGAGAACGACCAATTCAAAGGATCGAATTATTTTAAAAATGATTGTTTTTGTGATGGAACTGCACATTCTGCTGCACGAATCCCAGCGACCGATTAGGTCCCACAGAGTCGGCCTTCTCCGGGTCCCGTCAACTAAACAATGTCGGTTGGTGGGCCCCAGGGGAAGAGCCTTCTCTGTGGTGGCCCCGACTCTCTGGAACCAGCTCCCCCCAGAGATTAGAACTGCCCCTACCCTCCTGGCCTTTTGTAAACTCCTCAAGACCCACCTTTGTCGTCAGGCATGGGGGAATTGAGATGTCTCCCCCGGGCCTATATAATTTATGTATGGCATGTTTGTAGGTATGTTTGCTTAAAAATGGGGTTTTTTAACTATTTTAAATTTTAAATTGTATATTATTAGATTTGTTATGAATTGTTTTATTGTGTTGTGAGCCACCCCGAGTCCACGGAAAGGGGCGGCATACAAATCTAATAAATAATAATAATAATTATTATTATTATTATTATTTGGTGTAAAGGAAGTCCCAGATAAAAATAGAACTGAGTAATCCAGGTTGTGACAATGTACAGTAGTTTAGTATTGCCTTTAGATATTTAAATATCGAAATAGATATTTTTCTCATTTTATAAATGGAACATATAACCCTGCATATCTTGCATCACTGGAAGCTTTCAAGAAGAGACTGGATTGCTATCAGTCAGAAATGGTGTAGTTCTTCAGCTTGGGGTGGGGGATTGGACTAGATGGCCTCCAAGGTCCCTTCTAAGTTCCAACTCTATTAAACTGCCTATCTACCTCACAAACATATAATAATAATAATAATAATAATAATAATAATAACAACAACAACAACAACAACAACAACAACAACAACAGAATTGGAGGGGACCTTGGAGGTCTTCAAGTCCAATCCCCTGCTTAGGCAAGAAACCCTACACTACATCAGACAGATGGTTATCTAACATCTGCTTAAAAACCTCCAGTGTTGGGGCATTCATAACTTCTGGAGGCAACCTGTGCCACTGATCAACCATTCTGAAATTTCTCCTTAGTTCTCAGTTACTTCTCTCCTTGTTTAGTTTCCATCCATTGCTTCTTGTTCTATCCTCAGGTGCTTTGGATAATTTATTTATTTGTTTTATTTTATTTATTTATTTTGTCCAATACACAATATATATTGAAGAGAATAGACATGAAGTATTTTATATATAAAGAGAAGATATAAAAATAGAGGAGAAGATATATGAGAGAAGAAAAGATATATGATATATGAGATAAGGAGAGACAATTGGACAGGGGACGAAAGGCAGGCTAGTGCACTTATGTACGCCCCTTACTGACCTCTTAGGAACCTGGAGAGGTCAATCGTGGATAGTCTAAGGGAGAAATGTTAGGGGTTGACACTACTGAGTCTGGTAATGAGTTCCACGCTTCGACAACTCGATTGCTAAAGTCATATTTTTTACAGTCAAGCTTGGAGCGATTAGTATTAAGTTTGAATTTGTTGCGTGCTCTTGTGTTGTTGCGGTTGAATAGGTTGACTCCTTCTTCTTTGTGGCAACCCCTGAGATATTGGAACACTGCTATCATGTCTCTCCTCGTCCTTCTTTTCATGAAACTAGCCATGCCCAGTTCCTGCAACCGCTCTTCATATGTTTTAGCCTCCAGTTTTTTTTAAAAAGCCTCCAGGTTAAAGCAAGATTTTCTATAAGCTTCTGTCTAATGCTTTTTTCCTCCATGGGGGAGGGGGAAAGGTACAAACACCCCACTGTTTTATGTATTTTAATATGCCTTCATTTGCAGTAGCAAGAAATATTAGACCATCTGACTCACAGAAAGATTTTGCTGATGGAATGACTATCATCTGTAATGCATGCTGTGGTCCAGATGGAATGTGTGTATGTTGGAGGTGGGGGTGGAAATAAACAAAATGGTCATTATTTCCTGTGCAAAAACCAATTACTCATCCTAAATGCATGCATATTATATAAGTCAGGCAATCTGCTAATCAGGGGTGTTTCTTGGAGCTGGAAAGATTTGAAATGCATCTCTTCATATTATACAACCTCCTGAGCTTGTAATTTATTGGCAAACATCTATGCATTATTCAGAAGACTTTAATAAATTCAGTAGCCAACATATAAGTGTTTGTGTCAAGCATAAACTCTTTGAGATACAGAAAACAACCCTAGATCAAATTTATCCACTCCTGGGAATAGTCAACATAGAACACATTTATTTTACTTGGATTTCAGAAACAGTTATTTGATTGATTGATTATGTGCCATCAAGTCATTTTTGACTCCCACATAAATAGATCTTATATGCTGATCCATTTCTAACTTGTTTTGTCGAGTTTCCCAACGGTGGACTAATTATTGCCACAACTCAGTTTGTCCATCTTGCAACCATTCATCTCTTCTCTTTCCTTCCATCTCACCCAGTATTAAAGCATTACAATCTTCACCTAACAAGTCCAAAGTAAGTTAATTCGAATCTGATTGTGTGTGCCTCAAGTGAGACCCCTGGGTTGATTTGTTTGATCATCCATCAGTTTGCTTCCTTGGCTGTCCACAGAATTCTCAGGAGTCTTCTCCAATACCAAAGTTCAGAGAGATCAATATATTTCATATCCTGCTTCTTTAAAGTCCAACTTTGTTTCCATAGAATATCACAGGGAATGTCCTGCCGGCAGACTTACCCACCAGCTGGATTTGTGCCGGGGCTGGGGGAATGTGGCTCCCAGCATAGCCGCCATTTTGGTTGCTAGCTGGGATCTCGCAAGATTTTGCGAGATCCCGGCCAGGCCAGGCAAAGTCACCAGCCTATGACACTGTCGGGGGTGGGCCAGGCCAGCCTTTATAAGAGGTTGCACCAACTTCGGGCCCTCCTTCCCCCCCGGTAGCTGAAGAAGTGAACACCCACCCTCCCTATCTTTCAGTGTGCCTTTGGGTGTCGCCCTTAGGGGGCCAAATAGGAATTTGTGGCCATTACGGCATTTAGTTGTGACTGTTTTTTTGCCTATTCCACACTGTGGAGTAGGAGGGATGGTTAGGAGGTGTTTTGCAGGTAGTTTTGATTCGGTCAATTGGCTTACCTTTGGTCACTGGGAAGGCACATTAGGGGCGGAAATTGGGAGGTGGTTAGCAACTGTGTGTTCTCCTTTGGGCATCTTACCAGATGATGGGCAGACTTTCTCTAAGAGCTCATGGTGTCAACACCAGCCTGAGCGATTGGGGAGTGGTTGCCCCTAGGTTTCACCCCCCCCCCCAATTGCCTGTCAGGGGTTGGACGGCGAGTCCTCCCACTTGCGTGGCATGGCTAGGATCCAGGTGAGAGCATGATTCCCTTCACCTAGATCAGCAGGGAGCTATGCCCATAGTTGCCCAGGAAGTTTTTATGACATCATTTCCTCCCCAAAGTTCTTAGTTGACCTCTGCAGGTCCTAGTTATTTGTTTATTTATTGACCCAATTTAAATCCAGTTTTGTCTCTGTGTTCTCACTCCGCTTCCGGCGCAATACCACCGTTTACTGAGTACTAGTTTTTGGCATATTTCTTAACTTCTTGTTCCTTTATCATTGACGATTGATCTTAAAAGGTGGAAGCTACCCAGCACTTCAATATCTTAACAATTAATTCTGTATCTGATTTCTTTTACCTACTGTCATCATTAGTTTGACCTTCTTTATATTTAATTTTAATCATATTTTGTCACTGTGCTCTTCATTTTTAATTTAGAAATTTAGAAATCACCTATCTCCCTCACAGAGGGATTCTCAGTAAATATAGTATTAAATAACTAATAAAATACTAAAAATATAAGATATAAATATAAAAACATAACATAACGGGATTGCCTTCTGCCGCATGAATCCCAGTGACCAGTTAAGTCCCACAGAGTTGGCCTTCTCCAGGTCCCATGTACTAGACAATGTCAGTTGGTGGGGCCTAGGGGAAGAGCCTTCTATGTGGGGGCCCCGGCCCTCTGGAATTGATTCCCCCGGGGATTCATACTGCCTCCACACTGCTTGCCTTCCACAAGAATCTTAAAACTCATTTATGCCACCAGGCTTGGGGCCATTAGGTTCTTGCCCCCTGGCTGATGAATGGGCTGAGAGAAAGCTGATTGAATGGGAATGACTGGGCTTTTTTATGGTTTTTAGTTTTTATGTTTTATATTTAATCAATTTGACCCAAAATGTTATACAGTGATCCCTCGATTTTCGCGATCTCGATTTTCACGAAACGCTATATCACGATTTTTCAAAAAATAATAATTAAAAAATACTCCCCGTTTTTTTTGCTATACTGTACCACGGTTTTTCTCACCCGATGACATCATACGTCATCACCAAGAGTCACTTCTCTGTCTCTTTTTTTCTATCATTTCTCTCTCTCTTCCTTCCACTCTTCTCTCTCTCTTTCTTCCTCTCTCACACTCTCTTCCTCCCTCTCTCATCTCTTTCGGGGGGGCAGCGGGCAGGCGGGTGCCTACGGGGGACGGTGGCCGCCATCGCTGCTGCAGGAGGACTCGGCGGTGAGAGGGGCGGTAGCGGCGAGCGGCGAGGAGGCTGGAGGCGCTGCCATTGGCCGGGAACATGGCGCTGAACAGGAACCACTTGCCCGGTGGCGGGGTTGTCCCGCCCCATGGGGAAAGTAACCGGAGACGAAGAGGTGCTCGGCTGGCAAGGGGCGGCAGGAGGGAGAGTTTGGCCGGGCGGGGTGTGTGTTTGTGTGGTGGGGGAGAGCTTGCGTATCTTCGGGGATGGCGATACGCAGGCGGAGCGTTTCCATCTGGTCCGCTGGGACGGGCGCCTCTAAGCCCAGTGTCTGCTTTCTCTCCCCGGGAACCGCCTGCTTTCCTCCACTTCGAGCGGGGCGCCTGGGCTCCCGAGTACCCACGTCTTTTCCATCACCCGGAGGAGGAGTGCGACTTCTGCCCAAGTGTTAAAGAGGCCGTGGAGGGCTTAACCCGTGTCGCTCCCTCCCTCCTTGCCATCCCCGGGACTTCGACTCTGGGTGGGGAAGGCGGTGATAGCAGCAAACGGCGGACAGGCGAGCGACAAACGGCGGCCGGGCGGCCGGGTAAACGGGCGAGCGGCGAGCAAGCGGCGAACGGCGGGTGCTGGGGGGGGCGGGGGCAGCCGGCATTCAAAGCAATCTGTCAGCTTCCACACTCTCGTCGCTCCCCGCCTCCACCATCTGCACATGCGCGGCCATGGGGAAAAGGCGCGCATGCGCAGATGGTGCTTTTTACTTCCGCACCGCTATATCGCGAGAAATCGATTATCGCGAGGGGTCTTGGAACGGAACCCTCGCGATAATCGAGGGATCACTGTATATTGTTTTATTATATATTGTGAGCCGCCCCAAGTCCTCAGAGAGGGAAGACATAAAAGTCCAAATAATAAATAAATTAATAAATAATAAAGAAGGGAAGGGTACTTAAAATTCAACATTAAAAGTTAATTAAAAGGCAGGAGGGAGGCTTTTAAGGCAGTAACTGGCCAATCCTCTCAGTGAGCTCCAAGAGAGATGGCAGAACCAGGTCTTTAGACATTTCCAAAAGGCAAGGAGGGGGTTGGCACCATGCATCTGAGGTAAGAATGGTTTAGTGGCAGTCATGGCTCTCTTCCTGGATCTCACCACTCAGAATTTTAACCGACAGGGTCTGCACTATGCTTATTTTCCCTGACTCACCAGGTGTTACAGGCTGATGTAATGGGACTGTCTTTGACTTCAGAAACTGTACTGCTATAGCAAATCTACATTTTTGGTTCCAATACTGGCACAATATATTTTGCCTTAGGTGCATTGTCTTCTAAGACAGCATACCACTAGAAGGATTGTGTTATGGAATATAATAGTGAAACAGAAGAAAAGGCCAATTTACTCACTACTTTTATTGGAGTAATGAGGAAAAGATCATTTATCGGCTTGTAATATTATTTTCCTCAATATTTCAGTCCGGGATGCAAACTGGGTAAAATTGAGACAATTATGTCCACATATAAATATGCAGGGCTGAAATTCAGTAGATTCTGGAGAACCGGTAGTGAAAATTTTGAGTAGATCAGAGAACCGACAAATATCATCCCTGTCTAGCCCCATAGTTGGGTGGGAATGGAGATTTTTGCAATATCCTTCCCCTACCACACCCACCAAGTCATGCCCACAGAAATGGTAGGGAAAACTTTTGAATTTCACCCCTGTAAATATGGCTTTTCCCTCAAATGCCCCAAAACATCCAAATCCTACTTTTTTTTATTTTGGCTGGCTAAACCTTTATTTCCCCCACTTTTCTTCTAATTAATTTGTTCTAAATAAGACAAATTAGAATGGAAGCAGGGAAAATCTCACCAGATTCAGGAGCAAAATAAAGCATATGGCAATGACAAAGTTCTGTTTGCTTTGGCTTACAAACATCCTGAATTCATTACCTTTATTTGTCCAGCTATATCTAATTTGTTGAGAAAACAATTTAGAATTGAATTTAGATAAAAGAAAATCACAACATAATTCTCATTCTCACTAGATCTAAGCATTGTCCACAAGATCATATGCTGCAACGTCCTGCCTGTCGGCGACTACTTCAGCTTCAACCACAACAACACAAGAGCACACAACAGATTTAAACTTAATATTAACCGTTCCAAACTTGACTGTAAAAATATGACTTCAGTAACCGAGTTGTCAAAGCATGGAACTCATTGCCGGACTCCATAGTGTCATCGCCAAACCCCCAACAATTTACCCTTAGATTATCTATGGTTGACCTATTCATATTCCTAAGAGGTCAGTAAGGGGTGAGTCCAAGTGCACTAGAGTGCCTTCCATCCCCTGTCCTATTGCTCTCCTATATCTCTAATACCTTTCTTCTATTCCTATATCTCTTCTTCTATTATTTTATTGATATGTTCTATTCCTATATCTTCTCTTCTCTTCTTTCTTAGATATATTTTACTATGAGTATCTCCTCTATAACCTTCGTATTTTACTGTGTGTATATATACCCACTAAATCCCTCATTGTGTATTGGACAAAATAAATAAATAAAATAAAATAAAATAAACAAATCTGTCTTTACGAATGAATGGATGATATCTGCATTCTTTTCTTGTATTCCTCATTATAGTTCTTGTTCCTGTATCATGATTAAGTCTGAGCCTATTCTTAAAACCTTAGATATCCCAATTATATCCATGATTGGCTGTTGAGAATATTATACAACAAAAACTTGTTGATGATAGTATGGATTAAGATCCTTCAGAGACCAAAGAAAAAGTACTTGAAGCAGCAAGTATCTTTGCCACAAGAACTTTAACCTCCAGTATATGTTCAATATTTAAATCAAAGCCTACTAGTTTTTGTGGATTTCATCACTATAATGTATGTATATGAAGGTTGTGATTAAATTAACTTTTTCATTTTTATTTCTTTTGGGAGAGTCCCAACACTTCAGTTTTGGGCCTGAATTGTGTACAATAGAAACAAATTTGCAAGAAATGCACATTTAATCCTGAACATCGGGATCAGCTTTCTTTGTTGTGTATGGATTCAATAAAGCTATGCACTTGTTCTTGGGATGCCCATTGGTGACCAAGATAAGAAATTGGCTTAAAATTATGCAGCCCATGATGTTTGGCCTAGGTATATTAACATGAATCTATCAAATGTTTTGTCCAGCAGTATACATGGTTGAGAAATTGATTTGGCTGGCAAAAGTTACAAAAACAAGCTAAAAAACAGAAGACGTAAAAGTAAAATAAGTTGCTGAAATAAGATTAATAACTCAATTGCTTCCAATACAATGCTCCAGGATACTATACGTTTATATGTCATGCAACCCAGTAACCCTGTTTTTGAGAAGAAAAATGCTTGTCCTAGAAACTACTGGTATTGGATTTTTAGTGATGTTTGATAAGTGAACAAAAGATTAGGCATAAATTGTGTTGGCACCCAGTGTTCTGATAACTTAATTTCTTTCAAGTGTGCCAACAAGTACATTGTGACTAGTTTATATGATCCTCTCTAGGGAAGTGATTTATTGCCTCCTGCTCTTTGTACCAAAGCAGTTTTACTATCCCACTCTGTATTGCCCAATATATTGACACAAAACTGCTACTTCTTTCTCAAAATGAGAAGATAAAAACTGGCCACTCTTGGTAAAATTTGAGAGAATAATCTCATATCATGTAATTCAGCCCAAGGTAAGCTGTCCTATACTTTAGTCTTCAATTAGAGAACTGATGTTGCGAACAACTTTAATGAAAATTAGTAGGGGATACATTGAGAGGTCTTAAATCTCATGGATTTGCATAATTCATAGAATAGGCAATTTTATTTTTACCTATTGAACTATTGAATATTATCTAAAACCAATTCACATTTTCACCCTAGTTTATGTAGAATCTTTTTCTTTGCCTTTTTCCAGTTAAGTATCAGAAAGTAGAATTCTTAATTTTGGCCAGGATAGCAGAATACATCTAAAACACCTAGATTCTGTGACTGACACAAATGATGAAATGTTTATGAGTACATCACAATACAAACTGTTTCCCTTATGAATTTATGTGTGTTATTGGAACACTACCGTGTTTTCCCCAAAATAAGACAGTGTCTTATATTAATTTTTGCTCTTAAAGATGTGCTACGTCTTATTTTCAGGGGATGTCTTATTTTTTTTCAGTGAATTGTATATTGTATCCTGCTGCAGCAAAAATGCATCCGAACATGCAGCTGCATGTTGGATTCATATTGGATGTGTTTTAAATCTGATTGATGCAGCGTTTTGCGATGCAATTTATGGACAGCAGTGTTACGGTATATATGTTCTGTTCGGGAATACTGCGAAATGAAACCTCTCCTACGTCTTACTTTCGGGGGATGCCTTATATTAGGCAATTCTACGAAACCTCTCCTATGTCTTACTTTCAGGGGTGACTTATTTTTGGGGAAACAGGGTACTATGAAAAGGTATAAGAGGCAGGGAAGGAGAAACACTACCTCTTCTATTACAGCAAAAGTAAAATTTCAGTATTTCTTGTGGTATCTGTTATCTGATCTGATGTTCCTTGAAGGACTCCTAATCAAATATATGGGAAGGTACAATCCCCATTCACCAACAAAAAGGATCCAATGCATGCCTAATATTATGTAACAAGTCATTTAACAAAGAAACAGCCTTGCTTATTACAAGAAAAATAAAATAAAATCATTATTAGATATCATTTTATATGCTATATAAAAATTCCTTTCCAGCTCTGTAAATCATGACTGAGTGTTGCACACTTGATAATACAAAATCATCCTCTAATTATTATTATTACGATTATATTTATCCACATTTGTGTACATGAAATTTAAACTGGTGAACTTACTAAATACTTATGTCTCCTATTGAACCGAGAAACAATATTTGCCCAAATGTTACTTCACCAAAGTTCCATGCCTGTTATGGTTAGTTCTGGCCCAACTCCTGCCCCAAGGACTGTGGGGGAGACATCCACATGCTGTAGGCCTGTTTTGCTCCCGGTGGAATCTGATGATGAAGGCTCCTCTGACCAAGAAGACATGAGTGACAAGGAGGAGGAGAGTGTGGCAGACAGCTCAGAAGGAGATCAATTATCTAGCTCCTTCTTGGATTCAGAACAAGAGTTAATGATACAGCCACGCATGCGGAGAGCGATGCATGGGCAGCAACATCTGAGAGATTATTATCAAAGAAAATGAGGCCACCTGTGGTTGGGTGGGACTGTGGTAATTAGTGAGGCTGCTATAAATAGCAGCCTGTGGATTTGGCCATTGTGGAGGATTATCTGATTGTTGTGTTTCATGCCTGCTTTGCTGACTTTGACCTTTGTGTGCTGATTTTTTCCCCCTTTGAAACTAAACCAGAGCAAAGTGTGTTTCACTTTGTGAAAGAAGAAGGACTGTGAATTGCCTCACAGCTGCAAGCTAAGTATCACAGAACTGATAAGGGACTTGTACAAATTACCAGTTTGTTTGGAGACAAGTGCTCTTTGCTATACAAAAAGAGTGCTTTGTTTATTTGCACTTTCGGTATAAAGAACATTGTTTTGAATTTTCAAACATGTGTGTGTCTGAAATTGTATCTGTGCATTTTCGGGAGGATTTAACCAGAGAGCTCGACAGAACAATGCCTAAGGGAGACATAGAACCTACATCATCCCTATTTCTAGACCAGCACTTTAATCAACGATTATATGATAGGAGATTGAATGTAGGAACCAGTTTGGTGAAGTAGAAAATTGTGAATGGCAATTTACTTTGTATCCTGAGAGGAAAACAAAATTCCTTTGAAGTAATTTTGCCTGCCGCAGAAATCATAGCATCTGTCTAGTCAACTTATGGCTAGTCCATGGATATATCACCTGAGGCTCTGAACATATCACTGGAGAAGAAAATAGTATTGTTCTAGCCAATGGAGCAAACGAGAAATCATCTTTCCTTAAACACGTGCATTTGTCATTCATTCCATTTCCAGTTTCAAACTCAGCATGTTTGTGAAAATTTAACATTAGGTCAGCGTGTTTAGGTAGCTGAAGAATTGTCATCTCCCACAAAAAACAATGTCAACATATTTTATGGAGGTTTGAGTCATGGTCTCTCTACAGAGAAAGGGAAGCAGAAAATAGCCAGCTGTAGTTCCTTGAAACTAGGCTGCCTTTCTCCAGGGGGACTCAGGCTGCCTTACAGCAGTGTTTCCCAACCTTGGCAGCTTGAAGATATTTGGACTTCAACTCCCAGAATTCCCCAGCCAGCGAATGCTGGCTGGGAGTTCTGGGAGTTGAAGTCCAGATACCTTCAAGTTGCCAAGGTTGGGAAACACTGCCTTACAGCATTAAAAAATAAACTAAATTAGTTTATATTATGCTTACGTCTTTATTTTAAAATGTTATTTGTCTACAAATGTCTAAATAGGAAGGATATATTATTTTAATTAAATAAACATGTTCAGCTAGTTTCTGATAATTTATAAACTTGTGCAAACATGAAGATTAAAAATAGTGTTTTTAATTGTAAAAATAATCCAGATTTCAGTAATATTATAAATAGGAATAAATGTATCTGGCCACATTCCTTGACCCACAGCAATCTTTCTGTGTCCTTTCACCTTGACAACTTATTATGACTTTCTCTCCATCACAGGCTGTCTTCTTTCCTGAAAATAATTTGGGTTTCAAAAGCCATGAGGTTTATGTGGATCATTTCAGTTAGCTTGGATTATTTGAGATCTAAGGATCACTTTGCTTATACTTTTCACCTGATGGATAATAACACAGGGCTTCTTTCATCATTCCTTAAAAATACTTTCATTTTAGTGAATAAATATCTCTTGCACCAGGCTCTACCTGTAAACCTCTGAACTTTCCATTTCCTTTGTTGAAGATCAGCCTTGTTCTATAATCACATTAATGACAACAGAAATAGTTCATGAAATACCAATCTCACATGGTTCCTAAAAAAATATCTCTCAGATTTTTGGTGATCTGATCTTATGAATTGGACCGTGCCATTTCTTTGTCAATAAGTGTCTACCGGTAGTTACATTGAGAATGGGTTTTTCTTCTCAAATTCCCAGGCTTACTTTCATACTATAATTCTGTTGGGGCAGTAGGAACTCTGGAAGAACACACAGATGATAGAGCAGCTGAGAAAGAAACAATTAGTTCAGGAGAACATTTCTCCTTTCTTGTTAACATTGCCTCTGAATTTAAGGAAGATTACAATGCTGTGCAGCACAATAAATGCTTAAGAATAGAATAGAATAGAATTCTTTATTGGCCAGGTGTGATTGGACACACAAGGAATTTGTCTTGGTTCATATGCTTCAGTGTACATAAAAGAAAATATAGATTTGTCAAGAATCATGTAGTACAATACTTAATGATTGTCATAGGGGTCAAATAAGCAATGAAGAAACAATCAATATTAATAAAAATCTTAGGATACAAGCAACAAGTTTTCAAGCAACAGTCCTAAGTGGAAGGGAAAGGATGATAGGAATGATGAGAAAAAACTAGTAGAAATAGAAGTGCAAACTTAGTAAAAAGTTTGACAGTGTTGAGGGAATTACTTGTTTAGTAGAGTGATGGTGTTTGGGGAAAAATGTTCTGGTGTCTAGTTGTCTTGATGTGCAGTGCTCTGTAGCAATATTTTGAGGGTAGGAATTGAAACAGTTTGTGTCCAGGATGCGAGGGGTCAGTAAATATTTTCACCGCCCTCTTTTTGACTCTTGCAGTATACAAGTCCTTGATGGAAGGCAGGTTGGCAGCAATTGTTTTTTCTACAGTTCTGATTATCCTCTGAACTCTGTGTCGGTCTTGTTGGGTTGCAGAACCCAACTCGACAGTTATAGAGATGCAGATGACAGACTCAATGATTCCTCTGTAGAACTGTATCAGCAGCTCCTTGGGCAGTTTGAACTTCCTGAGCTGGCGCAGAAAGAACATTCTTTCTTGTGCTTTTTTGATGATGTTTTTGATGTTAGGTTACCATTTTAGGTCTTGGGATATGATAGAACCTAGATATGTGAAGGTCTCTACTGTTGACACTGTGTTTTCTAGTATTGTGAGAGGTGGAAGGATGGAAGGGTTTCTCCTAAAGTCTATTCTCCATCTTAATTTTATCACGGCAAAAGTTTTACTCCACAGTAGATAATCATTAAGGAGTTTGCTGCAGTTGAATAACAGGTAATTCTTTACAAAATTGCCATGAGGATGATAATTAAAGGCTCAGTATTAAAAGTTTATGTGACAAGAGTAGGGGTAAGCAGTAATGCTTTTTAGATTGTAGTGATTAACTTTGTGGCACACCATATTACCTGGCTGTGTAATTAAAAGAAAAAGCAGCAAAAACCATCAGGAATAACTTAAGGAAGCTGCGTTGATGAACTAAATTGCCCCCAATTTCGAAAAGTTACATACTTTCATGGTATGGGAAAAACAATGTGCAGGAAAATGCTATTAAAGATGAAATATTTTACCCCACATTTCATCCCAACTATTCCCACAATTAACCATGATGATGTCAGAATAACGGAATGTGTATCATGACATCACAAGGCAAACTCTGCCCCATGATGATAGGATGCAATGATAGAATGCAAATGAAAATGTGATTATATCTTTGCATTGTGACAAAGTAACACATTTTGTGGCTTGCTACATGCTGTCTCTGGATATTCAGGCCTCACCATATTTTATATATTTTTTTCTGAATATCTAGCCAGCTTTACTATTTGGACAAAACAATTCTTTAACTTTTGCCTTCTGTCTGTTTAATCAAAAACCCTACATATTTAAAAACACAGCTTGGAATATTGTTCCTTACATTTTCCCCTCTTTTATCACTATCATAATTAATTCAAACACAGCAGTAGAATATGTACATATGCATGTGCATACCCACATATACACTTATTTGTGTGCTGATATGTATGGGTGTGTGTTTGCATGTGCGTGTTTTGTGCGTGTGCTTAAAATGAAGGGAAATTGAGGTGGTGTTTACACAGCAAAAAAAGCATGAGCACATAGATAGATTGATAATTAAAGCATTTATTAGATCTTTGGCAAATTATATTTTAAGACCATCCTGGATGTTTTTACAATGTCTAGCCACAACTGAAAGAGGGTAGCAGGTCAATTTTAATGACAGTTTCAGCAAAAAGACGCAAAAATATTCTCCAAGTAAAATACAATATTGCAGTTAGATGAAAAACAGTGGGAAAGTAAACTGTCACTGAATGACTCACAAGAACAAAGCATAAGTTTGTGGGTGAACCAAATGACAGCATCCAGACAAGAATGGGAAGAGGGAGTGGTGGGCTGCTGCCAGTTTGTACTGGTTCTGGTGCACTGGTAGTTTATTTATTTCATTGTATATATTTATTTTGTCAGAACCTATACAAGATAGCAGGTATTGGTATAAACATAAACAAAGTAAATATAGATAAAAGAGGGCTGTACGGCAGAGATGGTCAGATAGTGCATTCCAGGCATTGATCACTGTTGCTGAAGTCGTATTTTCTGCAGTCATGTTTTGAGTGGTTTACATTGAATTTGAATCTAATGTGTGCACGTGTATTGTTGCAGTTAAAGCTGAAGTATTCATTGACAGGTGGGACATTGTGGTAGATGATTTTATGAACTACATTTAGATCAGAGTAAAGGTGACATAGCTCTAAGTTATCTAAGCCCCAAATTTCAAGTGTGGTGGAATAAGCCATTCTGCTGAGAGTAGAGGAGCGGAGGATCTACTTGTGAAATATTTCTGGACTCTCTCAATGGGATTAATTAATTCCAGATGGGTAAACTGTATTCGAGAATGCTCTAGCAAGTGTTTTGTATGCTCTG
This sequence comes from Erythrolamprus reginae, assembly GCF_031021105.1. NCBI lineage: Eukaryota > Metazoa > Chordata > Lepidosauria > Squamata > Dipsadidae > Erythrolamprus > Erythrolamprus reginae. The sequence goes on along the minus strand of NC_091953.1, from coordinate 109,299,217 downwards.
GTTAGTGGTGTAATGCATGTAATATATGCAACATTTGTAATAATATATTCAGATATATGAATAAAATAATAGTTCATATAATCAGTTGGCCTCTGCCTCTTTCATGTCCTGATCTATATTTCCTGCTTTCTAGCTCAGCTGACTTGCATGGCACAGCTGATTTCCTTGCCTTCATTGTTCTACTTACTGGGGTTGCCTTAGAAGGTAAGCAGCTGAGTTTCAAATTGCTGTACAGTAGTACCTCTAGATACGAGCTGCTCCACATGCAAGTATTCCAAGTTACGAGCTGAGACGCGAGCAAAATTTCTGTTCGGCACCCGAGCTCAAATTCGGGATACAAGCCGAGCGTCCACTAGGTGGCGCAAGAATTCCATGTTTCCAGTTATCTCGGCGCGAAAAACAACAAGTCTAAAGGCATTCGTTCGAGATGCGAATTGATCGACATACGAGCTCTGGTCTGGCACGAATTAAACTCATATGTCGAGGTACCACTGCATTTTGAATGCTATAAGCAAGTGCGTTAGGCACGCAAGCAAAGCATGCAATCACTGAACCCTTTGTTAAACCAGTTGCAGCCCACTCCTGGAATGAAGCTTTGTCCCATAGCTTCTCTATTGCTCCTGGAGACAGGTTCAAAATTGCTACCTTTATGTTTCTAAGGGCAGCAGAATACAGCAATTTAAACTTCTTCGACAATTTATGGCTTCTTCATTATCTGCAGTTTGCCTTGCCTGCTCACAGCTTTGGAGGAGATGCATTTGACTCAGCACTATTAAATACAAGTAAGGAGCAAATAAAATACTAAGTGATTTATTTCAGAATATGGAAAAAAAAACACCAAATCTTTATGGACTTAGTTAACATGACATTTTGGTGCAGGTTAGGGCTGGTTTTCCACTATGCAACTTCAGTTTTCATGCTTGTTACAAACGTTTCCCAGCTAACCAGCTACACACTGTCAGCAATTGTAACAGTTGTTAGGAAATATTGATCATGTGCTCATCTGCCATTGATGGATCAAGCAGAAAAGCCCTTGGGCTTCTTGCATTAGTCTTTCTCACATTAGTCTTATTATTATTATTTATTAGATTTGTATGCTGCCCCTCTCCGTAGACTCAGGGTGGCTCACAACAATAATAACACAATATATAACAAATCTAATAATTAAAAGTCACTAAGAACCCCGTATTAAAAAGAAAACATACACACAAACATACCATGCATAAATTGTATAGGCCTAGGGGGAAAAGGGTAGTTCAGTTCCCCCAAGCCTGATGACAGAGGTGGGTTTTAAGGAGCTTATGAAAGGCAAAGAAGGTGGGGGCAATTCTGATCTCCAGGGGGAGCTGGTTCCAGAGGGTTGGGGCCACCACAGAGAAGGCTCTTCCTCTGGGTCCCGCCAGACGACATTGTTCAGTCTACGGGTGACCAGATGAATGTTGAGAGACTGTTCTCGTTTTAGAATAGAATAGAATAGAATTTTTATTGGCCAAGTGTGATTGCACACACAGGGAATTTGTCTTGGTGCATATATAAAAAAACCATTCATACCATGTTCTCTTGTTTTCAAAATATTAGCATATAATGAATTGGATAAGTGGCAGCTGTATGGGTAGGTAAGGAGAAAGTGTAAAGGCATCTTCCTGATGTAGATCTTAACCTACGGAGAGGGGCGGCATATAGATCCAATAAATCTAATCTAATCTAAAATCTAACCTGAGTAGAAAGCAAACATGATGATCACTAACTTCCCAAACTTAGTGGTCTTCAACTGTTATAACTTTAAGTTTCTATCTATCCCTACTCATACACATGCCATTTTTTAAAATCCATGGTGCTTACATGGTGTTACAAATCCTACTCTCTCAAGACTAGTGAAAATGACAGTGGCATTGAATTGTGAAGTAAATGAATATAACTGTTCACAATCAGGTTTTTCCATGGCAAACTATCTACCGGTTCCTTCGGAAAACCCTAGAAAGTAGTGCTCAATTGAGATTTATGGAACTTTCCTCTGGCAATCTTGTAGATTTTGCTGCCACAGCAAGACAAAGTCAAATATATGCCAGCTCTAAAGCAATAAAGACTGTAGGTTTAAAGCTTGAATTAAAGCTACTGAAGTGTGACTATGTGCTGTTTACTCAGAAGGAAGTTCCATTAAATCACAATCTTGTACGTGCATGCTCAAGCAGAACCTCTATTTGCATTTGCATTTATTCTCTTTAAACCATCAAGACACAAGTACCTAAGTAATACTCCATTTTACCCACCATACTGACCTTCAATTCCTTCCTTACTCTTTATTATTCCTGATCTCACAAAATCAGATGGCAGGTTTGATGGGTGAGAGAAGATGACCACACAACTGTTATGCCTCAAACCCTCGAACTCTTGATGACTGCTGTATGGTTAGTGCTTCCAGTCCTCATGAGATCAGCTGAGGCAAGGGCCAATAGTCTTGGAGGTTATGTATAGAGGTTATGTATAGAGTCACAGCAGATGTGAATGAATGAATAAAGCAGTATATAAACATTAAAAACATAATGTAATATAATTCTGTGCATAATATGACTGTATGTATGTTTTTATATATTGGGGTTTCTCTTTTAGATTTTTATATGTATAATTGTTATTTTAGATTCTAATTATTAGATTTGTCATTATGTATTGTTTTTATCACTGTTGGGAGCTGCCCCGAGTCTGCAGAGAGGGGCGGCATACAAATCTAATTAATAATAATAATAATAATAATAATAATAATAATAATAATAATAATAATATAGGGATCCTCACTCAGGCGGCTCTTTTTTAAAGACAAGAGGTGGCTCTTTTTTCAACATCGACAAGAACAAAGTTTTTTACCTCGGTAAAAAAAACCTGGACACACATACAGCCTGGGAAAAACCCCTCTCAGCAGTAGCGACGGCGAAAGAGATCTCGGAGTCTTGGAGGATAATCAACTAAACATGAACCAACAATGTGCAGCAGCAGCCAAAAAAGCCAATACAATCCTAAACTGCATCAACAGGGGAATACACTCCAAGACCAGGGAAGTCTTAATACCACTCTACTACGCCCTGGTCAGACAACACCTGGAGTACTGTGTTCAGTTCTGTCACCACACTTCAAAAAAGACATTGAAACTCTGGAGAAGGTGCAGAAAAGAGCAACCAAAATGATCAGGGGTCTAGAAACCAAGACTTACGAAGAGAGACTGCGGGAACTGGGCATGGATAGCCTAGAGAAAAGGAGGGCCAGAGTGGACATGATAGCAGTCTACAGGTATACGAGGGGTTGCCACAGAGAGGAGGGGATCACTTTATTCTCCAGGGCACAGGAGGGCCGGACAAGGAACAATGGCTGGAAGCTGACCAAGGAGAGATTCAACCTGGAAATAAGGAAGAACTTCCTGATGGTCAGAACGATCAACCAGTGGAACAACCTACCAGCGGACGTTGTGAACTCCAATACTCTGGACATTTTTAAGAGGAAATTGGACTGCCATTTGGCTAGGATGCTATAAGGTTCCTGCTTAGGCAGGGGGTTGGACTTGATGACTCGCATGGTCCCTTCCAACTCTAACAATAAATTCAATAAATGAATGAATGAATGAATGAATGAATGAATGAATGAGCCAGGAAATTGAATTCAAAAGCAATTTGGTGACTTAATTTTTGACACCTGTCCTTTCCTCCTAACTATGGTTTAGCACTTAGGTTCTTCTGGTACATATGACAACTGTTTTTCCTTTATTTGACAAATATTACAAGATTGCTTTTTTATTTTATTCTATTATTTATTTATTATTACATTTATTGCTGCCTGTCTTACTACGAAGGATCTATGAAGGACTAGGATCTTTTGATCCTAGTCCCTGCACCTACCCTGTTTCCCCGATAGTAAGACACCCCCGATTGTAAGACGTATCGGGGGTTTCAGGGGCGTCGGCTAATATAAGCCGTACCCCAAAAGTAAGACATATGTCTTACTTTCGGGGAAACACGGGGGTATTGCCGGGGGGGAAGCCCAATGACGTCGCTTCCAAGCTCCCCGCACACCCCTCGCCTTCGCCTCGCCGCGACGCCACCGCCTCTTCCCCGGCTTGGCAAAGAGAAGGACAGCGCTGGTCCAAAGCGAGACGAGCGGGCGGCGGCTTGCAATGAAGGCGCTCGTCCCAGCAACCAAGTCCTGCCGAGGCTCGGCTGCAAACGGCCAGCGAGGCCGACCGGCTCTGAGGCGAGCGGCCGGAGCTGCGCCCTCCTTCGCCCGCTTCCTTTCCGGCAGGCAGGTGGGGCTGCCCAACTGCGCAGAGCGGCTCCTCCCCTCCAGACACACGCTTCCCCGACACACATCTGCGGCTCCACGCATGCACGCCGCTTGGAGCCCTGAGGTTGAACTTGGAAAAGGGCTCACGAGGCTCCTGTCCCGCGGCTGCCCTTCTGGACTCTGGGGAGATACCTTCGGGAATGCAACCCTTTCAATTTTTTTCCAATGTAAGTCATACCCCGAAAGTAAGACGTAGTGGGGCTTTTGGGGGTAAAAAGAAAGTAGGACACTGTCTTACTTTCGGGGAAACACGGTATATTGGGTAAATAAATTGCCCTGGTAAGATTTGAGATTCTACTCGCTGATGCTCTTGGACAAGAGAATCCCATTGACATGAAATAGGAAAACAAGCTCAAGAGAAATAACAAACCTTTAGGAGTTGTGGCCATAGCAGCAGCAGCTTTATTTATCAGAGTAGTTTTTGCAGTCTTCCACAGGCTGGAAAATGATGAATGCAGTTGGGAACCGTAGTTCTATGGAACGCAGAATCATTTCATGCCACATATTGGCAGGAGTTCCCATGGTTTGCTATTAAGAATATTAACGCTTATGTATGAAGAATTTAGCAAATAATACAGCCTAGAGATATTGATGCAGAACAGTCAAGATCTAATCTCTCCCTACTCTGAATCTCATCAGTGAATCCCAACATCTTGAGGCAAGCAGCCTGGAGAAACTCAATCTATACTTAAATGGAGTCAGTTATGTTTTATTAATATTTTCTCTTAATGGTTGATACACCTGGACTGAGCCATATTCATCAATGAATTGCACTTGTGTAAGCTGTTTTCCTTATCCTCAAATGTTCACCTAGCAAGCATTCATAGAAGGGAAAGCAAATTGTTTGGAATCATGCCTCGACCATAAAATTGAGAGGCCGGGCGATTTCACCGGGCTGACATTTGCGGTGGCTGGGAGGGACAAGAACACCGCAGAGCGTGGCCACACCCACTGTCGGCCAGGCAGCAGGTAGGAGGGGGGGAAATGCCACCGGCCTGACGTTCCGGACTATGGGAAGGGGTGCAAGCACCGCCCCTTGCAGGCTACGCCCACGCGAGCTCGGGGCACGTCTCCTTGCTGCCTAGCAGCAAATTAGTTATTTGGTCGGGCCGGGGGGAAAAAAACACTGCTGGCCCGACATTCCCTCCTGTCGGGAGGGGCAGGGTTCCACCTCCCAGCTGATCACGGGTTGGCCCAGTGCGAGCACGCCCTTGAGCCATAGATGGGGCTATGAGGAGAGGGGAGGGGTGTGCAGGCTTATTTCGCTTCCTGAACGGTCACCCACCACCCTCTGCTCTATCCAGGGTGTCTTTCGGAGGTCACCCTTTGGGCCCGAGAAGGAATTTTTTGCAATCTGGTAGTTTTATCACAGATTGTTTTTTCGCCTTCTCCATCCTGGTCAGGTGCGAGGTTTAAAGGGTTAGGGGGTATATCAGTTGTAAATAGGTTGTTTTGGCTTTAATTTATTATTGGTCACTATTGGCAAAAACGGATCAGAAAGGGTGTCAGTAGCAACTGGTGTTCTCCCTTGGGCATCTTTTAAAGGTGATGGGCTCCTTCGTCACACAACTCATGCTTCCTCCCTGGACGGAGCGGTGGGAAGAAGGAGCGCTTGGGGCTCATCTACGTCACTTCCGGTTCCAGGTCATGGAGGTGAGCCCTCCAACACACTGGGCATGGCTGTCCCATTGGGGTGAAGGCGTGGCACGCTTCACCCTTACCAAGCAAGGAGTTCGCCCATTACGTTGCCCAGGTATGTTGTGTTCAGGTATTCTGCCCCATTTAGCGCCCTCTGCAGGTCTCTTACTGTAATTAATAAAGTGACCCATTTTCATCCAGCTATTGTGTTCGAGTCTTCATTCCCTTTCCAACACAATGTGAATCCTGTGACTACCTGAATAGATCCATTTATTTTCTTGGCATCAGAACAAAACTGGTTCGCCACTATCTTTTAACAGAACATTTTTGTCTACTTTCCAGTCTAGCCTCTTTTCTAGTGGTATCTCATCCAAGTTTGAGACTCTAGAAAGAGTGCAGAGAAAAGCAACAAAGATGATTGGGGGACTAGAGGCTAAAACATATCAAGAACGGTTTCAGGAACTATGTATGTCTAGTTTAATGAAAAGAAGAACTAAGGGAGACATGATGGCAGTGTTCCAATATCTCAGGGATTGCCATAAAGAAGAGGGAATAAACTATTATCCAGAGAATCTCAGGGTAGAACAAGAAGCTATGAATTGAAGCTAAACAAGGAGAGAAAGGAGAAATTGGCTGACAGTTAAAACAGTTAATCGGTGGAACAGCTTGCCTCCAGAAGTTGTGAATGTTCCAATACCGGAAATGTTTAAGATGATGTTTGATAACTATGTCTGAAGTGGTGTAGGGATTCCTGCCTAAGCAGGTGGTTGGACTAGAAGACCTTCAAGGTCCCTTCAAACTCTGTTGTTGTTGTTGTTGTTGTTGTTGTTGTTATTATTATTATTATTATTATTATTATTATTATTATTATGTCAGTACAACACAGCAAAAGAGATCACTATTCTGGATTTCGTATTTCATCACCAGTCGGGCGCTTCCCAAGCACCTAGGACTGTGTGATGCAGCGGCGAATTATGTTTGCCGATCCCAGTAAAGCAGCCTTTTGTAATTGACAGATGGAGATTTTTTCAATTTCGATGGTTTTCAAATGTCCGCTGAGATCCTTTGGTACTGCGCCCAGTGTGGCAAGTACCACTGGGACCACTTTCACTGGCTTATGCCAGAGTCATTGCAGCTCGATTTTTAGATCTTCATATTTCACTAATTTCTCTAGCTGCTTCTCCTCAATTCTGCTGTCTCCTGGGATTGCGATGTCGATGATCCATACTTTCTTTTTCTCCACGATCAGGATGTCTGGTGTGTTATGCTTCAGAATTCGGTCAGTCTGAAGTCGGAAGTCCCACAGCAGTTTTGCTTGCTCATTTTCGACCACTTTTTCAGGCTTATGATCCCATTATTATTATTATTATTATTATTATTATTATTATTATTATTATTATTATTATTATATAAAACAGAGACAAACTAGCTGAGTTGTCAAAATTAACCAAGATAGGTTAGGTGTTAACACACACCTTAACTACCAAAATTTGATTTCTTCTGTTCATTTATTCAAACAAAACAAATACAGTTTCAACATTTCTCATTCCTTCCCACCTATCTCATCCATCTTCTTTATTTGTGCAACACACCATGTTTTCCTCTTCAATTGCCACCTATACTGTTCTTGCAACACTATTACCAGTAACCAAGTAAGGATTGTTTTGTTGTTTAGCATTTAAAGTTTCTTTCCTCTGCATTAAAAAAAAAAGAAACGCTCCATATTAAACTACCAATTAAGGCCAAATTGGTCAGTTGCAAAAGATCATGTCAAATTTTGCTTGTGTTTGCTTTTTTCCTTGAAAATGCTTTGCTGTAAATTGGAATTCTTTCATCTGGAGTGCTCTTCTTTTCCTTCAAAGATATATTTCATAATGAGCTTAATTAACAAGAACAACCAAGCAATTGAAAAGATTAGGATTATCTCCTTAATGGTTGCATTATTTTTAATGAGATTTACATAACAGTTTGTCTTATTTTATCAAACGAGTGCATTACTCCTTTTCCTTAGCTCTTGCAGTGAGTCGTATCTGTGCCTTTGGAGAGATAGTAAAGCCCATTTTACACAAACAAATAAACACAGAAGCAAATGTTTCACTTGAAAAAATTCTCATCAGTTTTCAATAAAGCTGGATTTGCTTTATCTAGATAACCATTTTCTGTTTCTAATTCTTTTTTTTTAATTAAGTCTTTGCTATTAAAAGTTGAAGGAATTATTTTACAACCCTTCAGTCATATGAATGACTAATGGTGAATTGATTAAAATACACGAAAAAGCTTCAGCAAGTCTTCTTTCTCAATTGTCAACACAATAATTTCATACTGGGGCACATAGTTGGTTTCAGAGCTAAAGGAGATATGCAGTTGGCTTTGGGGCAGGCTGTTTCCTGTTCCCAAAAATTGAATGGAGCCAGAGCAAACAAATATTCAGGTGAAGATGCTACCTTTGAAAAGTGTTCGGAAACTTCAGATCGTGCACAATGCAGCTGCGAGAGCAATCATGGGCTTTCCCAAATATGCCCATGTTACACCAACACTCCTCAGTCTGCATTGGTTGCCGATCAATTTCCGGTCACAATTCAAAGTGTTGGTTATGACCTATAAAGCCCTTCATGGCATCGGACCAGAATATCTCGGGACCGTCTTCTGCCGCACGAATCCCAGCAACCGGTTAGGTCCCACACAGTTGGCCTTCTCTGGATCCCGTCAACTAAACAATGTTGTTTGGTGGGACCCAGGAGAAGAGCCTTCTCTGTGGCGGCCCCGACCCTCTGGAACCAGCTCCCTCCGGAGATTAGAACTGCCCCCACCCTCCTTGCCTTTTGTTAAGTTCTTAAGACCCATCACTGCCATCAGGCATGGGGGAACTGAGACATCTCCCCTGGGCCTATACAGTTTATACATGGTATGTTTGTGTGTATGTTTGCTTTTAATAATGGGGTTTTTAGTGTTTTTTAAATTATTAGATTTGTTCTTATATTGTCTTTGTTATTGTTGTGAGCCGCCCCGAGTCTACGGAGAGGGGCGGCATACAAATCTAATAAATAATAATAATAATAATAATAATAATAATAATAATAATAATAATAATAATAATAAAATATATTTCACAGATACAGCATATTTTTTTCAGATTTAACATGCTTGATTTCCATCACAATTAAGCACTGCAGTTTGTGAATAACATTTTGAGAGCCTTCGAAAACCCAGTCAAAACCTGAAGTCTTTCTTATAGTCATTTTCCCTGATGTAAAGGTTGGCAATTTTCATGAACAGAGACAATCGGTTTCATTCCCAGTGTTTAAGTGGGCTCTCAAGTGTATAAACTACATAAGGGATAGAACAGAATGAGGTTTTACATCCTGTACCCAAAAACAGTCTGCTGAATTCTTATTAAAAACCCTTTATATTCTTTTTTTCTATCCAGTGATTATGTTTGTGCATTTTTTCCTATGCTACTCAATGTGGTAAACAGAGGGAAAAGTCCTTCCCCACTGACTCAAAGAAATAGTTCCCTACTGTGTATAGAGCTTACAGGGACATACGCCCTTATAAAAGTCCAGGAAAGACTTATTTTAATGAGCTAATTATGGAAGGAGGTACCTGTTATTCAGGAGGGTTGGGGAGGTTTTTTTTAATCAAAGATCAGGGCATTTCTCTCATTTGTGCAATGACCTCATCACGTAAATGATGTAATTGCACCCTTTGCCATTGTACTTCATTATACCATTTGTAATTACATCTCATTACACATTTTTTTAAAATCACAGTGGAAGTTTGGTGTAGTGCAATTTAAGTCCAAGAGTAGCACAGTGGTTAGAATACAGGATTGGAGACTAATTCTCCTTACTGCCAATTGCCAGCAGTTTAAGTCTCTCTGACTCAAGTTTGACTCAGCCTTACAAGGTCAATAAAATGAGGACCTAGAGTCCTTCAGGTGTTGATGGCCTAATGAATGAATGAATGAATGAATGAATGAATGAATGAATGAATGAATGAATGAATGAATGAATTGATGGGGGCAATATGCTGATTCTGTAATCCTCTTAGAGAAGGTTGTAAAGCATTGTGAAGCAGTATATAAATCTAACTGCTATTGCTATTGAATCGAGTTCAATTTAAGTACAGAGGTTTTTCTGTACTCAAAATATGTATAAACATAGATATGGCTTCAAGCCACACTAAATATTCTCAGTAGGGACCTAGTTCATGCACCAGTCAAAGACATAATTTGTTTCGTAATAATATTTGTTTGAATAACTTCCCACAACTTGGTAAACCTGTCCCAACCAGTCAAGGTCGGGAAGACCTGGAAGAGAAGTTGCTAGGAGTTTTAGAATTTACCTTATTCTGCTTAAGAGATTGTATCAGAATTTGGAAAACCAAAGTCAAAATAGCTCTATCTCAGCTTATGGCTAACACGATCAAGGTGAAAATGCTTTTAATTTCTTTCTCTGTCTACTTTTCCTAGATGCAAACATTTTTTTTGTAATAGCTTGGTACTCTTCTGAAATTAACCCACATTCCTTCACAATCAGAAATCAGGTTTGCAAGCCATAATTGAATTGGTTAACAGATATTATGCCACCACCCACAAAAAAAAAATCACAATTTAATTTAATTAGTATTTGTATCCAGATACTATGAATTTAGAGGTAAGATAAACCCAATTCCATATTACTACATTAGTACTATCTGAAAATACAGTCTTTGATCAATAGATCTTTGGTTTTACTTTAGTTGTTTTTGTTTTTTGGTTCCTCTATTAGTTAGATTATTTAATTAATCTATACACTGCTTATGAAAATCAGAAAGTATGAAATCAAATGAGTCATTATATCAATTCCTTTTTCATGAAAAATCAAGAGAGAAAACAGAGAGAAAATGATATTGTAATAGAATGGCTGATGTGATGTTCAATATTCAGTCTTGGCAAAATCGGACATTTTTTCAAGAAACATAATTTCATTAATTTTCCAAGGACTGAATAATAAGGCTGAGTGCAATTTTTAAGGCCTCCCAGAATACTTTTTTTTCCTTTAAGGAAAGGCTTGCTGACAGCCATGAAGCTCTTTAAGAACCTGAATATATTTCTAAAAGTTTGCTATCTTCCTCAACAGGCTATGTCATGTCCTTATATACTACCTGAATCACATGGAAACATATGCCAGCATCAGTTACCAAACTGTTCCTGTCTCTATAAATTATAAACTGTAACTGTGTTACTATATAAATGGTCAAAGCAATGGAAACTGCAGTTTAATGTTTCCAAATGTAAAATAATGCACTTGGAGAAAAGGAATTCTCAATCTGAGTATTGTATTTATTTATTTTTATTTATTATTTGGACTTGCATGCCGCCCCTCTCCGAAGACTCGGGGCGGCTCACAACACGTGGAACAGTCACAAAATCCAATTAATTAAAATATTTAAAGATTTAAGAAAAACCCCATGTAATAACAGACACACACACAAGCATACCATGTATAAATTAAACGTGCCCAGGGGAGATGTTTAATTTCCCCATGCCTGACGGCAAAGGTGGGTCTTAAGGAGTTTACAGAAGGCAGGAAGAGTAGGGGCAGTTCTAATCTCCGGGGGGAGTTGGTTCCAGAGAGCCGGTGCTACCACAGAGAAGGCTCTTTCCCTGGGACCCGCCAACCTACATTGTTTAGTTGACGGGACCCGGAGAAGGCCAACTCTGTGGGACCTAATCGGTCGCTGGGATTCGTGCGGCAGGAGGCGGTCTCAGAGATATTCTGGTCTGATGCCATGAAGGGCTTTAAAGGTCATAACCAACACTTTGAATTGTGACCGGAAATTGATCGGCAGCCAATGCAGACTGCGGAGTGATGGTGAAACATGAGCATACCTAGGTAAGCCCATGACTGCTCTCGCAGCTGCATTCTGCACGATCTGGAGTTTCCGAACACTTTTCAAGGGTAGCCCCATGTAGAGAGCATTACAGTAGTCGAACCTCGAGGTGATGAGGGCATGAGTGACTGTAAGCAATGAGTCCCGGTCCAGATAGGGCCGCAACTGGTGCACCAGGTGAACCTGGGCAAACGCCCCCCTCGCCACAGCTGAGAGATGGTTTTCTAATGTGAGCTGTGGATCGAGGAGGACGCCCAAGTTGCAGACCCTCTCTGAGGGGGTCAATAATTCCCCCCCCAGGGTGATGGACGGACAGATGGGATTGTCCTTGGGAGGCAGAACCCACAGCCACTCCGTCTTATCCGGGTTGAGCTTGAGTCTGTTGACACCCATCCAGGCCCCAACAGCCTCCAGGCACCATCACATCACTTCCACCGCTTCGTTGACTGGGCATGGGGTGGAGATGTAAAGCTGGGTATCATCGGCATATTGATGATACCTCACCCCATGTCCTTGGATGATCTCGCCCAGCGGTTTCATGTAGATGTTAAATAGCAAGCGGGAGAGGACCGACCCCTGAGGCACCCCACAAGGGAGAGACCTCGGAGTCGACCTCTGACCCCCCACTAACACCGACTGCGACCGGCCAGAGAGGTAGGAGGAGAACCACTGGAGAACAGTGCCTCCCACCCCCAACCCCTCCAACCGGTGCAGAAGGATACCATGGTCGATGGTATCGAAAGCCGCTGAGAGATCGAGGAGCACCAGGACAGAGGATAAACCCCTGTCCCGGGCCCGCCAGAGATCATCCATCAACGCGACCAAAGTGGTTTCCGTGCTGTAACCGGGCCTGAAACCCGACTGTCGTGGACCTAGATAATCGGCTTCTTCCAAGGACCGCTGGAGATGGAGTGCCACCACCTTCTCGACAACCTTCCCCATAAAGGGAAGGTTGGAGACTGGACGATAGTTGTTAAGTACGGCTGGGTCCAGGGAAGGCTTCTTGAGGAGGGGGCGCACGAGCGCAGTTCTGTGTTAGCAAAAACTTCAGAAGAGAAGGATTTAGGGGTAGTGATTTCTGACAGTCTCAAAATGGTTGAGCATGCTCTAGCTATGCTTGGCTGCATAGCTAGAGGTATAACAAGCAGGCATAGGTAGATTGTGATCCCGCTATATAGAGCATTGGTGAGACCACATTTGGAATACTGTGTTCAGTTCTGGAGACCTCACCTACAAAAAGATATTGACAAAATTGAACGGGTCCAAAGACGGGTTACAAGAATGGTGGAAGGTCTTAAGCATAAAACATATCAGGAAAGACTTAATGAACTCAATCTGTATAGTCTGGAGGACAGAAGGAAAAGGGGGGACATGATCGAAATATTTAAATACGTCAAAGGGTTAAATAAGGTTCAGGAGGGAAGTGTTTTTAATAGGAAAGTGAACACAAGAACAAGGGGACCCAATCTGAAGTTAGTTGGGGGAAAGATCAAAAGCAACATGAGAAAATATTATTTTACTGTAAGAGTAGTAGATGCTTGGAACAAACTTCCAGCAGACATGGTTGGTAAATCCACAGTAACTGAATTTAAACATGCCTGGGATAAACATATATCCATCCTAAGATAAAATACAAAAAAAATAGTATAAGGGCAGACTAGATGGATCATGAGGTCTTTTTCTGCAGTCAGTCTTCTATGTTTCTATGTTATGTTTTTATGATTTAATTTATTTAATTTATATACCACCATCAAGCAACTCTGGGTGTAATACCCATTACATCATGGCACAATGATGAAATTACTAAGTTTATTTTATGGTTCTTATTTTGGTGTTCATCAAAGTATGAGGATTGTTACAAGATATAAGCATTTTTTTCTGAGAGAAACATTTATGGGAAGAGAAAGTGGGTTTAACTTTTGGCTAAGTGGAAAGGGCCTAATAATTTATTTCTCTATTTGCAATCACCAGCTGCTATTAGTTTTAATAATCTACCTGTTTATTATTCAGCACTTTAAATGAATTTATAAACCATAGGGGGCCTTTCTATCAGTATATTAACTGCTGAGTTCCTGAAAATTTGCAATATGTGCTAACTTTAAAACATGTTGATTATACTTATGTGTTCATTTATTCTATACTGTCTATCCTCCCCCCCCATCTTCTACCAGCCATATGTTCTTCTGGATGTTGATCGTTCCATCATATACGAAGGCAGTGTTTCCCAACCTTGGCAACTTGAAGATATTTGGACTTCAACTCCCAGAATTCCCCAGCCAGTGAATGGAATTCTGGGAGTTGAAGTCCAAATATCTTCAAGTTGCCAAGGTTGGGAAACACTGTACTAAGGAATAAGTTCCAGAATTAATGTATCAGTCACAATGTTTCCCATCAGTCAAGTTGTTTGCACAATTTTATTTTATTTTTAAACTGAAGTCATGAAAGGTGGTTTTTAATGTTGAATTTGGTGACTACATTAAAAAAAGAAGCAATGTATCTCTGGAGAGTTTCACTTGGGGTAATGTAGCCAAACATCATACCAAGAGCCAATTATATTGTTGCTTTCTTTATTGTTTCATATGGACATTTCATGTTTATTTCTTTGCAATTAAAACCCGCATTCTTAGTTTGGTTGGGCTCCTGAATTATGGAACTGTGAATGCCCTGGGGTTCTACCAGATCCCACTAGCTACTATACCTTTGCAGTTACTCAACAGAAGTTCTATAAATAGTAGTACATGGATGTCCATGTAAATGTTAATGTAAATATGGAATCTGAATAGCTTGATAATTACGATTGAACTGTTGGAGTACAAGAGAATTACATAGGAGTATCTTTGAACTGATGCAAATCTTCTTCTTGATTAGAGGTGCCTCTGAAATTGTTTCCAGATGCTTCCCTATATTTTAGAGTACTGTATAATGTTGAAAACCACTTGTGTATATTTGCTTTCTGAATTTTATACAGAATATTGTGTGTATGCAGTGTTGCTGCAGTTCTGATACTTGTATCATTTTCATGCCAAACCTGATAAAATCACATTTATTTATTCCATTGTACTGATAAAATACTGCAAAAGATAAAATAATAATCAATCCTGGTATACCCAGAAACAATTATTTCTCCAGATTTTAACTTTGTAGAGTTTTGCTAATGTATAAGTTGTCAAGGTCTGTACTCTGGTAAGCAGCGTGTGTATAAAAATAAGTATTAACTAAATGTATTTCATAAGAACTGCAAATGTTGTTAAGGATTTCCTATGATTACTCCAAAATAATAATTGGTATGCAGCTGTTAAATATCAGCAATAGGATTGAGAAACCAATGAGACATATCCTGGAAATCATATACATGCAGTATTCTTTACAATATGTACTGCATAACTGGATGGCTTGTGTTCTTATTATATTTCACTGAATCAGGCACAAAAGATTTATCTGAGAAGCTTTGATTGATCTAATCCTTTTAAAGAGCTTTGATATGTGTTAATGAAGGCATTTTCTGCTTACAATGCAGTACCTTTATTTCCGATCGTCAGTTAACCTGACACTGTAGCCTATTTTGATATTGGATTTGAAGCATGCTTTTGTATGCAGCAATGATCATATCCAGAGGATTCATTTTCAAGTTTATTAAGTGGGAAGACTATAAATATGCATGAAAAAAAAATCTATGCTCACAATAGTTCTTGCTATTATAGCATGATATTAATTTTCACTATACAACTCTATCAAGCATGAATTTGTAAACTCCTGGGGCATAGTGTGTTGAGTGATGGTTTGTGTTAACAAAGTATACATGGAGTGTTGATTGAGTCTATATGCATTATCTATTCAGAAATGTATAGACTGCCTTCTTTTCATTATAGAATTCTAGACATATGGTCTTTTATTCAAGCACTGGCCAAACTCAGAATTGCTTAGAAAGACCATTGCAACGTGTCTCATTAGATCATGCTGCAGCTCTTATACCAAATAGGTTTCCTGTCTTCTAAATCATTTTATTCAGTTTCTTTTTCTTTCTTTCTTTTTTGTCAAAAGAGATTTATTTTAAAAACCCTCTTATTCTGATTATGCTTAAAATTATTTCTTTTAATATTTCTCTTGGTATGAATTTTGAGCTTATTTTATTTGAGAGAAGTGGTAAAGTATGCTGCTGTTGAGTGAACTTTTCATCACTGTGAACCTACTTTGGCTGCCGACTCTTCTTAGCCAGAAAATAATATTAATAATGAGAATGATTCTTTCACGGTTTTATTGAAATGTGAGAAGCCAGAGAGGCTGCAATCCATTTGAGAAATAGGAGTCACTGGGAGTTGGGCAGCATATAAATTGAATATGTTAATAAGATTGGTTGCAGATTCAGACAGATGTTTAAAATGTGTTTCATATTTTTATCCACATATAGAGTCCTTCCCAAGGACCTAGGATAGGCAGATGTTGTCATTTAATAGTGTTAAAGGTTAAATATTAATATAATGACTACCATCATCTCTTTTATTCATTAAATATGAAACTCAGTCAACTGTACATTTAAAAATGCATCACAAATATTACTGACTGGCACTAATGGTTGATTCAGGTTGCTGCCAGCATCCTAGGTATCAACCAAGTATTTTCTTGTAATGTACGATGTTCCGAATAGCATAGTTTTTTTGCAGTTCCACTGGTGTTGTTAGGAAGCTGCAATTTCTTGATGTATTTTATAAAATTATTGGACATGATTCCAAGTGCCCCAGTGACAATGGATATCACTGTTACATGTTTCATCCATAACTGAATAGTTTCAGTGGCCAGGTCATGATACTTTGTGATTTTTTCCAGTTCCTTTTCTTTGACTCTGGCACACTGATATCAATAAATTGTATGCTTCAGTTTTTTACAACTGTGGTATCTGAAGTGTTGTATTCCAAATGATGATCCATCTGTATTAGAAATGCCCACAAGATTGTCATTTTTTCATTTTCTACAACCTTTTCCACTTTATGTTACTATGACTTTTTGGATACAGGTAAGTCATTTTTTAAAAAATAATGGCCAGTGGATTAATTTAGCAATTCAGTCATGCCTAGCTTTGTAATCATTTTGTGCGATTTTGCTGTACTCACATATTTCAACTTTTTTATTGCTATATATTTTTCCTACATACTGTATATCTCTCAATGCCAATGTATGCATATCTGCATATAAGTCTAAGGAAAGTTAAGGAAGGTAATATTTGCAATATTTAAATTAAAGTATTGTGTCTATTTCTGGATCAAGGTCTTCTCAGGATTTTGTATGGAACAGGCACGGTCTAAAAATTAATACATTAAGATGTTTAGCAGAAATAATAACAAATCCTTCTCTGTGGTGGCCCCAACTCTCTGGAATCAGCTCCTCCCAGAGATTAGAACTGCCCCTACTCTCCTTGCCTTTTGTAAGCTCCTTAAAACCCACCTTTGTCATCAGGCATGGGGAAACTGAGACATCTCCCCCCGGCATATACAATTTATGCATGGTATGTTTGTATGTATGTTTGCTTAGTAATGGGTTTTTAAAAATATTTTAAATTATAATTATTAGATTTGTCATGAACTGTTTTATTGTGTTGTGAGCCGCCCCGAGTCTACGGAGAAGGGCGGCATACAAATCTAATAAATAAATAAAATAAATAAATAAAAATCAATCATTTCCTTGTTTACTCAACACCTGGATAGCATGCAACAGATTAAAGAATGATAAAAATTATCTCAGCTATTTTGAAGAAGGAATGAATAATGGAGAATTCTGAAATGAGAATTAGTATTGAAATGTGTGATTACTGCAATTTGTCTTACAATTTATTTTTCATACAGTGAAGCAGATGTAAAGCAATAGAAATCTGTAAATTTTATTGTGCTGGCTTTTAAAAACTATATAGTCTATTTATTGCCTTCAAAAAGCATGTTTCCAATTAAAACTTTCAATAACCATGAGAGGAGTCAAATACATCTGATCTGATTAATGGGCAGATGTTGTATTCATTTCTAAAGTTGACAAATAAAACATCAATTTTTGATGCTGATAAAAATATTGCAATAGTACTTAAATGATTCTATCTAATAATTGACTACAATATTATAGAGTAATAACAGTAAGGTATAAATGTCAAGACTAAATGTTCTCGGAGAATAACTAAGGTCCAAATTATATTAATATCCTTATTCTGAAATGTAAATTTATATGTAGAATATTTCACTTTAAAGATGGCTTGAGACTAATTCTCACTAGCTTGTTAATTCAGCAAGGTATTTGCAATGTCTCATTTGCATATACTTCATTTTGCTCTAACATGATGAGTCTATTGCTCATTCAAATATCACCCAAATCCCCAACAGGGCTAATACGTACTATAGTTTAAGTATCACTGAGCATACATTTTCTATGGTAGAATAATATGGTCAATTGCATCCATGTTGCATCTAATTAGGCAGAATGAAATCTAACTAAATAATGTAACTGAATAGCCAATTAATGGTTATTATTATGGAGGACACCGACAATAATTAGAGGGCATCACTTTCTTATTGTACTGAGGAACACGGCAGAAAAATATTGGAGGGCAGGAGTGGTAGAGGACAGAATTCCACTGAAATCTCTAAGCTGACCTGATCTTCTTTGAACTTAGAATGAAATTTCATCAATGTAGAAATTCCATTTTTAACTTTAACTTTTTTTTAGCAGACTTTTTTGTTTATTTCCAGGAGAAATAACTCAGGGGTGAAATACTCCCGGTTTATTCAGGCCTATTGGTTGCTAGAGAACTGGTTGTGAAGGGAGCGCAAAGCTCCGCCCACTCGTCCGGATGCCACTATTTGGGGTTTTTACTCAGAGAAAAAGAACTTAAATGGTGGTGTCTGGGCAGGTGGGCTGAGCTTCGTGATCCCTTCACAACCAAGGCATGAGCAAATCGGGAGCATTTCACCTCTGAAATACCTGATGTGGATCCAAGTAATCTAAGATCTAAGTATGGGAGAGAAGCTACCTTTGTCATTCTTGTAGATGATCTTTATTGAAGATCTGGTCTTGTTGCCTGGTTGCCTGGTCTTTTTGGGCCTCTCAATGCTGGTTTAGGAGCATGGGTTAGGAGCTGGGTTAGGAGTTGGGTTAGGAGTTGGGTTAGGAGTTGGGTTAGGATGGGTAAGGAGCTGGGTTAGGAGTTGGGTTAGGAGTTGGGTTAGGAGTTGGGTTAGGAGTTGGGGTTAGGATGGGTAAGGAGCTGGGTTAGGAGCTGGGTTAGGAGTTGGGTTAGGAGTTGGGTTAGGAGTTGGGTTAGGAGTTGGGTTAGGAGTTGGGGTTAGGATGGGTAAGGAGCTGGGTTAGGAGTTGGGTTAGGAGTTGGGTTAGGAGTTGGGTTAGGTTGCATGGGTTAGGAGTTGGGAATTCTGTTTCACATTGGTTCTGGTTTTTTCCCCTCTGCTGGTATCCTCTGTTATTGATAGTAGGGGATAAAAATTAGCTTGGTGCAATGATGGGTTCCTATGGGTACGATCAGGTATGCAGAACCAGGTAGAAAAAAATTGAATTGTTTTCTTTTTTCCCCTTCTGGCCTCTGGTTATGTTTTTCCTGTTGCAGTAAATGAGGTTGAATATGTATGATTTTAGAAGAGCTGTGTGTGTGTGTGTGTATGTGTGTGTACATACACTTTATGTAGTAGATAATGTATATTTTTGTGTGCCTGTGTGTAATACGTATGGTATATAAACATAGAATTAGATAGTATATTTTGGATGTTCAGTAATAGTAAGAGAAATTGTATCTCTTTGAGTGATGAGAGGCCAGGCACCCTAACCCAAACCCAAACCTTTGACATGAGTGACGTCAAGTTGGCCACCTTCTCAGCTAGTCACATGACCTTTAAGCCACTCCCAGTCACATGATCATCAATCCACTCCCACTTCATCACATGGCCAGCAAGTCACACACACACACACACACACAAAATAAGCCATGCCCACAGTGTAGCTGTTCACTGGCCTGGTGGTAGCTTTCTTAGGAAGCATTGGCAGTTTGAAGTTTGGTATTGTCAGTTTACACTGTGAGATACTCTCATAGTTTTGTTTCTATAACTGAAGACATAGATTGAATGGAGAATTGAACTCTGATAAAATGGAGTTCTTGTTCATTTCCAGTGAGGATTCTAGGTAGAGAAGCTCTATCTTTTGAAAAAGAAGGCTTTTCTGGATTTGCAGCTCCTCCCCAAATGTAGCCTTATCAAGGGCAGGGAGGCCTTGTTGACAATCTCTTAACTCCTAATCTCATGCTGTACCTTGGATTGCCTTTTAAAAAACTCAAAACTGTCAGCTGATAAACAACACAGACACTTGGATGCTTGCCAGTAATTGCAATTGGGAACATTGTGACATCTGTACTGCTTTTAAAGTGCTAGTCTTGACCTAATAAAGCCTTTTGTCATTTTGTTCCAGGTTACCTACAAAAGCACATTTTCCCACTGGAAACAGCCTGACAACTGGGAGCAGTATTTTTTTAATGCCTTTGAGTTATTGTTAGTTTGTTCTGAGTGTATGTGTGTGAGTTTTCACCAGTCACTCCTGGTAACTACCTGGATTTGTCCATGCAGTTTATTTGGTAAGATTTTGGAAATGTTTTTCCATTGCCTTCTCTTTCCTGGGGCTGAGGGAGAGTGACTGGCTCAAAGTTACTCTGCTATCATTGTGCCTAAGACAGGACTAGAATTCCCAGCCTCCTGGTTTCTAGCCTGAGGACTTAAACCACAGGTGGCACGTAGAGCCATATTTGCTGGCATGTGACCCATTGCCCTAGCTCAGCACTAACATGCATGGTGTGCCAACCAGCTGATTTTTGGCTCACCCAGAGGCTCTGGGAGGACATTTTGGGCTTCCAGAAAGCCTCCAGGGGGATGGGGGAGGAGGTTTTTACCCTCACCCAGTTCCAGGGTAGCCTTTGGTGCCTGGGAAGGGAGAAACATGAGCCTTTTGGGCCCACCAGAAGCTGGGAAACAGATTAGATTAGATCAGATTAGATTAGATTTATTGGATTTATATGTCGCCCCTCACCACAGACTCGGGGCGGCTCACAACAATGGTGAAGAACAGTACATAGTAACAAATCTAATATTTAAAAATCTAGATTACAGTTTTAGATTAAAAAGTCCCAAAAAGAAACCCCAATATATAAAAAAACAACATACAATCGAATCATACACAAAAACTACATGGGCAAGGGGGAGAGGTTTCAATTCCCCCATGCCTGATGGCAGAGGTGGGTTTTAAGAAGTTTATGAAAAGCAAGGAGGGTGGGGGCAATCCTAATCTCTGAGGGGAGCTGGTTCCAGAGGGTCAGAGCCACCACAGAGAAGACTCTTCCCCTGGGTCCCGCCAGACAACATTGTTTAGTCGACGGAACCCGGAAGAAGGCCAACTCTGTGGGACCTAACTGGTCGCTGGGATTCGTGCGGCAGAAGGTGGTCTCACAGGCCATTTCCGGCTCCCAGAAAGCCTTAAAGGGGAAGGGGAAGCTGTTTTCTCCCTCTCGAGGCATGGAATTATGGGTGTGGGCACTCAAGCATGTGCGGTAGCATGCACGCACACTCCTTTGGCACATGAGGGGAAAAAAGGTTCACCATCACTGCCTTAAACATTACATCAAACTGTGTCTCCTGTTTACTTGTTTTTCCCCATCAAACAAAGAATAAAATAAATTGGACTGGCTGTGGTTACAAAAGGGGACGAGATGTAATTGTCTGAATTTGCAAGTATATATTTAATAGTGCAAGCTTCTTTTTTTAAAAAAGTATATACAGTATTCATTTAAACTTCTATTTGTATTAATATTCTTTTTCTTGAAAATTATAAGAAAAGTAATAGAAGAAAGAGTAGCAGAAAGGGAAAACACGTTTGATACCGATTTAATATAATGCATTGGTTACCGATCAATTTCCGGTCACAATTCAAAGTGTTGGTTATGACCTTTAAAGCCCTTCATGGCATTGGACCAGAATATCTCCGAGACCGCCTCCTGCCGCACGAATCCCAGCGACCGATTAGGTCCCACAGAGTGGGCCTTCTCCGGGTCCCGTCAACTAAACAATGTCGGTTGGTGGGCCCCAGGGGAAGAGCCTTCTCTCTGGTGGCCCCGACTCTCTGGAACCAGCTCCCCCCAGAGATTAGAACTGCCCCTACCCTCCTTGCCTTTCGTAAACTCCTTAAAACCCACCTTTGTCGTCAGGCATGGGGGAACTGAAATATCTCCCCTGGGCCTATACAATTTATGTATGGTATGCTTATATGTATGTCTGCTTAATAATGGTTTTTTTAAAATATCTTAAATTGTAAGTTATTAGATTTGTTATGAACTGTTTTTACTGTGTTGTGAGCCGCCCCGAGTCTACGGAGAGGGGCGGCATACAAATCTAATAAACATAAGCATAAACATAATAAAAGGAACAAAAGCCAAAACATTTCATTGGATAAATTAGGAGAAACAAGATGGGAGATGAGGGAAATAGGGGATTTATGAACAAACAAGAAATATGAAATTGTCTCTGCCTGAATTTGTGGTATCATCTTTGAAATAAGGGAAAAGTGACCCTAACAGGAATGTCATATTTGATTCCCAACTAGGTCACCTTGGCTGTTATAAGATCCATTGTAAGAAAGCTTTGGCTCCAGAAGTAAGTAATGGGAATGGATTCTCTTACCTGAAAGCAAGAGCCACAACATTAATAAAGGAAGTCATACAAATCCACTTATCATCTTAGATTTTTCATGGCTAGTAAATTTGAGGCCAGTTTGGCTTAGTCAAAAGAGAAAGATCTCAAGTGATGCTGATTAATATCAAATTGGGCCACCGATTCACCCATAATCTAATTTGATCAAAAACAAGTTTTTAGAATGCTAGGAAAATGGAGGCTAATTTCTTCTTCATCCCAGTTTATTTGGTAACTCCAAAGACAAGAGTCTTAGTGAGCAATACAAAACTGAGAAACAGTTCATAGCTCCCCCACCTTTTCTTTTATATACTTTTTTCCTAAATTGTTCAATCACTAATGTAACAATATGGTGGCTACCCTAAATCTTTTCTAAGGAGCGTACATAAGTGCACGAGTGTGCCTTTCGTCCCCTGTCCAATCATCTTTCCTTTATCTCATTTATCATGTATACTTTCTTCCTTTCATATATCTTCTCTTCTATTTTCTTTTATCCTTATATATATTACTACATGTCTATTTTCTTCATATGTATTTGTGTATTGGTTGAATGAATGAATGAATGAATGAATAAATAAATAAATAAATAAATAAATAAATAAATAAATGTTATTTCCTTATTTCAGGAAAGGATCATAATAACACAGACATAGGAAGTTTACAAGGAAGACTATAAATTATATCCATCAATCTCAGAAAATATTTGAGCAGTGCCATGGCCCCAAAGTGGAGCTCTTGCCTCACAATCAGGAGGCTGTGAGTTCTATCCTAGGAAGTGGTAGGTATTTATCTCTCAGGGGACCTTGAGTACATATAAGCAGTGAACTCTGCATTGGCGACAGGAAGGGCATCTGGCCAGTAAACATTGAGCTGTAAAAACTCTGCTCAGTTGCCCTGACTCCACCAGGATGCAAGGGATTATTGGCTCATTAAAAGACATAGAAAACCCTCAAAAGATATTTGAACAGAACAGAATAGAAAGTTCCACCAGAAGTTTCGTAGAAAAATATTTTAGTGTTTATGTGTAAACAGGGGAAATTTCATCTTTTTTAAAAAAAACAGTTTTAAATATTTTTTTTAAAAAACTGATGAAATTGAAAAGCATCCAAGTGGCAATGAGCAAATGAAAACACCTGTTTTTCTCTGGTACATACATTCTGCTGAAGATAAAAAGAAGTCCCAGGAGAAAGATAGACAAACCTGTTACTTCTGCTGCTGAAAATTATGTGAGAAAAGAATAACTGTGATTTTTCTTTAAAAAGATATAGCTATATTTAAAAGAGGGAGTATATTGAGAGAGGGAGGGGGCGGCGAAGAATTTCCCTCACTGTTTTGCTAATGTTAATAGCCAAATATATTTATTGTTTAAACAAAGCTCCATTGTTTATCTCTTTCTGTCCCTCTTACTTAGTTCTCCAAAGTAATTACTATCCATCTCTGTGCAACTATAATATTCTAGCAAGCACAAATGCAACGATAATAATTTATTACTGGGAATGAAGAGAAATTGCTGTTTTTAAGCAAAAGGCATCTATGTGGGAGGCAGAGCTCCTAGACTATGGATTAAAAGAAACATGATAATAAGTTCGCTCAGTGGTGGTTTCTAAATTAGATAGCGCAAAAGCATCTCGGGCAGGTCGGCAGAACCTGGTTGTAAGAACTGGTCCAAACCAAGAGCAACCCACCGCTGGGTTAACTGGCAGCCCAACCAGGAACAGTTGCAAGGCAGAGTTATAAGGGCCTGCTGAGTTGATAAGAGTAAATCTACTATTTTTAGTTTGCAAATTTCCAGATAACCACTTGTTGTGAGTGCTCCTTGTCCACCTCTGGGAATGTCTGGGAATGTCCGCCCCAAGTCTGCGGAGAGGGGCAGCATACAAACAAACAAACAAACAAACAAAATAAAAATAAAAATAAAAATAAAAAATAAAAATAAAAATAAAAATAAAAATAAAAATAAAAATAAAAATAAAAATAAAAATAAAAATAAAAATAAAAATAAAAATAAAAATAAAAATAAAAATAAAAATAAAAATAAAAATAAAAATAAAAATAAAAATAAAAATAAAAATAAAAATAAAAATAAAAATAAAAATAAAAATAAAAATAAAAATAAAAATAAAAATAAAAATAATTAATAATAAAATAAAATAAAATAAAATAAAAAATAATAATAAAATAAAATAAAATAAAATAAAATAAAATAAAAAATAAAAAATTAAAATTAAAATAAAATAATAAAATAAAATAAAATAAAATAAAATAAAATAAAATAAAATAAAATAAAATAAAATAATAAAATAAAATAAAATAAAATAAAATAAAATAAAATAAAATAAAATAAAATAAAATAAAATAAAATAAAATAAAATAAAATAAAATAAAATAAAATAAAATAAAATAAAATAAAATAAAATAAAATAAAATAAAATAAAATAAAATAAAATAAAATAAAATAAAATAAAATAAAATAAAATAAAATAAAATAAAATAAAATAAAATAAAATAAAATAAAATAAAATAAAATAAAATAAAATAAAATAAAATAAAATAAAATAAATAAAAGTCAGATTCTGGGGAAGATGAGCCAGGCCCCTCTGGATACCCTGGGTTAGTGGAGTTACCAGCTGATACAGAGAGGGAGAGGGAGGAAGAAATTGGCCTAGTTGAACCAGAGTAACCACCAGAAGGAGCTGATTTAACAATGAGGGAGTGGTCTCAGTCAGAGGATGAAGCAGACATTATAGGGGATAATCCACTCTTGGATGCTAGATATTGTAGGTTTCTGAGAAGACAACAGGACTTGTATAGTAAAAGGAAATAAGCTTGCAGCTTTACCTCTTGGGTATATAAGCAAAGGATTTTTGGAAATTTGGGTGGGGTTTCAATATCATTTCATGGAAGCTGTGTTAGAGTTGGGGTGTTCAAAAAATCCCCCCCCCCGCAAAACCCGGGCAACTTCAAATATCAACCAACAAATGCTCTACCCTCCACATTGGCAAAAAGAATCCAAACCTCTTATACGAACTGAATAAACAAACTCTCACAGCCAACCCACACTCAGTAAAAGACCTTGGAATACTAATATCAAGTGACCTAAGTGCTAAAGCCCACTGCAACAATATCGCCAAAAAGGCTTCTAGAGTTGTTAACCTGATCCTACGTAGCTTCTGCTCCGGCAATCTCACACTACTCACAAGAGCCTACAAAACTTTTGCCAGACCCATCCTTGACTACTGCTAATCTGTCTGGAACTCATACCACATCTCAGACATCAACACCCTTGAAAATGTCCAAAGATATTTCACCAGAAGAGCCCTTCATTCCTCCACTCGAATCAGAATATCCTACGAAAATAGACTATCAATCCTGGGTCTAGAAAGCCTAGAACTGCGGTGCCTAAAACACGATTTAAGTATTGCCCACAAGATCATATGCTGCAACGTCCTACCGGTCAATTACTACTTCAGCTTCGACCGCAACAACACAAGAGCATGCAACAGATTCAAACTTAATACGAACTGCTTCAAACTTGACTGTAAAAAATATGACTTTAACAATCAAGTTGTCGAAGCGTGGAACTCATTACCGGACTCAATAGTGTCAACCCCTAACCCCCAACATTTCTCCCTTAGACTATCCACAATTGACCTTTCCAGGTTCTTAAGAGGCCAGTAAGGGGCATACATAAGTGCACTAGTGTGCCTTTTGTCCCCTGTCTAATTGTCTTTCCTTTATCTCATATAACATATATATTTTCTTCCTTACATATATCCTTATGTATATTACTTCATGTTTATTTTCTTCCTATGTATTTGTGTATTGGACAAATGAATAAATAAAATAAAATAAAATAATAAACTTTGGTGAGCTGATTTATCTCCTCTATAACAAATTATCCTCTCCTATTGCAATGGAATGTCATTAGGCCAAAGTTGGTGATTTTCCTGGAATTTTATCTGCTTTTCACCTCAGAGGGAAAAAAAATTACTCCCTGACCCTTCATTCAGACTGCTTTTGCTTTATGATGTATTTTCATAATGAAGTGTGTGATTTTAACATGAAATAGTGAGTTTTGAGTCAGTAGTTTCACTCCGATAGCCTGGGAATAGAACACCACTGGACCATTTTTTTAAAAAAACTTTTTGTTGTAAAATACTATCTCTGACATCCTGACCCTCCAAATTCTATAGAACAAAATAATTGATTGGCCCTACTCTTGCTTCCTTTTTTGCAAATAATCTGACTTCCTAATTCTGGGGGGAGGGGACTTTTCAATGATTCCCCAAGACCCAGAGTACACCCAAAAGGAAGGTATTTAGTTATATGTGTAAACTCACAAAGAACCTTAGCAAAGGATCTATCTCAGGAGTGTCAAACTCACATTGTCATGATGTTGTCACATTATGTATTGCAACTTTTTTCCCTTTTGCTAAACCAGGCGTAGGCATGGCCAGTGCATGACACATCTGGGCCATGGGCCACAAATTTGATTCGCCTGATGTATCTCATATCAACCCACCATTGTTTCCCAATATAAAACTACATTTAAGCACTTAACAAAGTGGCCAAACTAATAAGAAAAGTTTGCTTATTGGTGTAAACGCAGAAGTGTCTACTCTATTTCAAATAATTTTTGCCTCCATAATGAAAAAAAAAAATGATGCATGTAAAATAGTAATTTTAAACTGAAAATATTGCACCCAAAGCTACATTGCTTAAAAAGTTTCTTTTATTTTATCTCTATCTCTCTTTTGCTACATCTACATCTTTTATGCATATTTTTCAAAGCATTGAAAGGAACAACAGTTTAAAGAGCAATGCAATAAGGATTTTATAAAACAAATATTTTACAAAATATTCTATATAAATATAAATGTATCATTTTATAATAAAATAAGCATTTAAAAAATCCTGCTATCCATCCAAGCCATTGTTAAGATTTCTCCAAGATCGAGTTTGTGTGTGTATAAGAGAGAATTATAGTCAAATATTAAGAAGAAAAGAGTGTAGTTAGGGAAGAGAAAATCCTTTCTATGTAATAATCTTTTGGTTCAACATCAGGTTAGTGAGTAAATAAGAAGAAAGGGGATGTGAAAATGTTTTGAATTATCACCATGAACACCTAATTTGATTACAGAGCATAAATAAAGATTCAGGAAAGGAAATTCATGCGTCAGCAAATTTAGAGGGCTTTAATGATATTATTGTCTTGGGGTTCTTAATAGCTCAGGGCATTTGTAATGGGATACGAGAGCTCTGCAGCTCGAGGTCACCATGTCAGATTTGGCCAAGGTCAATTGTAACTCAAATGTTCAACTATTAGTAGTATAAACTAATTATTTCACTATTTTGTCTCAATAGAATGGTACATGTGCAATTAATCAAAATCCCCAGTTCCTTTCTGCTGTGTCCAGTATCTTAGCTACCAAATGTCTAGCTCAAACAGCCAACATACAATATATTTTTAACTTCTGAAATTGCAGAGCCCATACGCAGGCATACATTTTTCAACAGTTACAGTGAACCCTTCTAACATAATACTCTGGATGTTATTGCAAACATTTATTTATTTATTTATTTTATTATTTGGATTTGTATGCCGCCCCTCTCTGAAGACTTGGGGCGGCTCACAACAAGTGAAAAACAGTCCAATACATAATCCAATTAATTAAAATATTTAAAAATTTAAAAAACCCCATATACTAACATACACACACACAAGCATACCATGTATAAATTCAACGTGCCCAGGGGGAGATGTTTAGTTTCCCCATGCCTGACGGCAAAGGTGGGTTTTGAGAAGTTTACGGAAGGCAGGAAGAGTAGGGGCAGTTCTGATCTCCGGGGGGAGTTGGTTCCAGAGAGTCGGTGCTGCCACAGAGAAGGCTCTCCCCCTGGGGCCCGCCAACCGACATTGTTTAGTTGACGGGACCCGGAGGAGGCCCACTCTGTGGGACCTAATCTGTCGCTGGGATTCGTGCGGCAGGAGGCGGTCTCAGAGATATTCTGGTCCGATGCCATGAAGGGCTTTAAAGGTGATAACCAACACTTTGAATTGTGACCGGAAATTGATCGGCAGCCAGTGCAGACTGCGGAGTGATGGTGAAACATGGGCATACCTGGGTAAGCCCATGACTGCTCTCGCAGCTGAATTCTGCACGATCTGAAGTTTCCGAACACTTTTCAAAGGTAGCCCCATGTAGAGAGCATTACAGTAGTCGAACCTCAAGGTGATGAGGGCATGAGTGACTGTAAGCAATGAGTCCCGGTCCAGATAGGGCCGCAACTGGTGCACCAGGCGAACCTGGACAAACGCCCCCCTCGCCACAGCTGAAAGATGGTTCTCTAATGTGAGCTGTGGATCGAGGAGGACGCCCAAGTTGCGGACCCTCTCTGAGGGGGTCAATAATCCCCCCCAGGGTAATGGACGGACAGATGGGATTGTCCTTGGGAGGCAAAACCCACAGCCACTCCGTCTTATCCAGGTTGAGCTTGAGTCTGTTGACACCCATCCAGGCCCCAACAGCCTCCAGGCACCGGCACATCACTTCTACCGCTTCGTTGACTGGGCATGGGGTGGAGATGTAAAGCTGGGTATCATTGGCATATTGATGATACCTCACCCCATGTCCTTGGATGATCTCATCCAGCGGTTTCATGTAGATGTTAAATAGCAAGGGGGAGAGGACCGACCCCTGAGGTACTCCACAAGGGAGAGACCTCGGAGTCGACCTCTGGCCCCCCACTAACACCGACTGCGACCGGCCAGAGAGGTAGGAGGAGAACCACTGAAGCACAGTGCCTCCCACCCCCAACCCCTCCAACTGGTGCAGAAGGATACCATGGTCGATGGTATCGAAAGCCGCTGACAGATCGAGGAGCACCAGGACAGAGGATAAACCCCTGTCCCGGGCCCGCCAGAGATCATCCATCAACGCGACCAAAGCGGTTTCCGTGCTGTAACCGGGCCTGAAGGCCACCTGCTGGGGACCTAGATAATCGGCTTCTTCCAAGGACCGCTGGAGCTGGAGTGCCACCACCTTCTCGACAACCTTCCCCATAAAGGGAAGGTTGGAGACTGGACGATAGTTGTTCAGTACGGCTAGGTCCAGGGAAGGCTTCTTGAGGAGGGGGCGCACAAGCGCTTCTTTACAGAGTGTTGGAAAAACTCCCCTCCCCAAGGAACCATTGGTAATCTCCTGGGCCCAGCTCCGTGACACCTCCCTGCTGGCCGAGACCAACCAGGAGGGACACGGATCCAGTAGACAGGTGGCGGAACTCACAGCTCCAATGGCCTTGTCCACTTCATCAGGTGTCACCAGATCAAACTCTTCCCAGACAGGTGGACAAGTACGTGCCCCAGTCACCTCGACTGACTCATTGTCAGTCGACTCTGTTTTACAATTGGAGTCGAGGTCGGCCCGGATCTGAGCGACTTTATCAGCAAAAAACGTGTTAAACTCCTCGGCACTACTCTGCAAGGGCTCCCAAACTCCCCCCTGGTTAAGAAGGGGGTACGCGCATCTTGCCGCCTTGAGCGCCACTTTGTAAGTCTTAATAAAAGCTCTTACAAGTGTTCAATCAGATTCAGACCTTCTCTTCCTCCATCGCTTCTCTAGACGTCTCTTTTGGCGTTTCAACTTCCGGAGCTCCTCATTGAACCATGGGGCTCTACGGGGTCTAGCGCAACGGAGAGGTCGCAAAGGCGCAATCCGGTCGAGAGCCTCCGCAGCAGCCGTATTCCAGGCCTCCGCAAGAGACTCTGCCGAACTGTTGATGAGTGCCTCTGGAATAACCCCAAGCGCCGTCTGAAAGCCCTCTGGGTCCATCAGGTGCCTGGGGCGGAACATCTTCATTGATTCCGCCTCCCTGCGGGGAAGGATTGGAGCCAGGAAGTCAAGCCGTAGTAGAAAATGGTCTGACCATGACAAAGGCACTGCTTCTAAGCCCCTTAGTCTCAGACCATTACTCAATTGCTCGGAAAGGAATACCCCGTACTACTTGAGTCAGGTCCATGGCTGTCATGGTGGCCATGAACTCCTGTGCCAACCCAGAGGTTTCGCCGAGTGACGGCAGGTTGAAGTCCCCCAAGACAATAAGTCTGGGGAACTCCACCGCCAACCCGGCTACCTCCT
This sequence comes from Erythrolamprus reginae, assembly GCF_031021105.1. Classification (NCBI taxonomy): domain Eukaryota; kingdom Metazoa; phylum Chordata; class Lepidosauria; order Squamata; family Dipsadidae; genus Erythrolamprus; species Erythrolamprus reginae. Next base: position 109,268,529 of record NC_091953.1, on the reverse strand, counting down.
CAAGTAGCACAGGCAGGGCTTTTGACACGCAGCTGGGAGGCAGGTACGTGAGAAATAAGCCCACCTGAACCCCTAAGTCCAACTTCATCAAGAGTGACTCGCAACCCGCAATTTCCGGAGCAATGAGTCCACGTAGGCAAAGGCTCTCCCTGGCTATAATAGCCACTCCTCCCCCCCCTTCCCTGGGGTCGAGGTTGATGCCATATCTGAAACCCAGCTGGGCAAATTTCAGAGAGAGTAACACCTCCCTCTGGGCCCAGCCAGGTTTCAGTAATACATGCCAGGTCGGCCTCCTCATCCAGGATCAGATCCCGGATGAGGAGAGCTTTATTTACCACCGACCTGGCATTAAGCAGCAGCAACTTGAGCCCAGGGCCAGAGTTACACTCATCACCAGTACCCAAGATTGGGCTCACGGAGCCAGAACAAGGGATCGTTATTAAGCAACGGTCCCTCGTTCCCCTGGAACGGCTAACTCCGTGGCCCCCGCCATATCTGCCTCTCCCCAGCAACACAGGAATATTCCGACCCTCTGCCACCCCAGAGATCGGTGCCCAATCCCCTCCCGCCTCTTGAGCGTCAGGTGGGCCAGATCTACCATTCATACTCTTACCATTCATCTCATCCATACCGTAACCCCTCCCACCCCAGTCATCCCAATCATACCAGCCATTCAGCTCATGCACACAGGTAATTCTTTCCCAGTCATCCATTTAAATTTAGAACCCCCAATACTAAAAATAGATTAAATTGATAACAGTTTAAAACACTAATAAATATGTAATAATGCAATTCCCAGTTAATTAATTAATTAGTTAAATATTAAAACAGATAAAAATATAAAAATATAAAAATAGCTAAGAATAAAATGTATTAAAATGTATTAAAAAGATAGAAAAATATAGAAAAAGGAGTCAGTCAGCAGTTCTTAAATAGTCAATAGAGAGGTGGTACCAAAGTCTAGGTAAATGGCTTCTTAAGGTTTTATATGATTGTCCACTTAGCAATTTTCCAGTTTCTGGGGAAAAAAATCACCAAAGTGCTGGCCCTGACCCCTGACCAGCATCCCCAGTCCAAGTCCATATGGTTTAGTTATTATTTCCCCCAACTTCCTCAATCTTATGTTCTTCTTTTTTAAAATCAGCTTTAACAAATCTATAAGTGTTCTCCATCAAACTCTTCCAAATGTTTTATCATTTGTTGGAAGAATGAGAAGACAACATTTTTGAAGTAAAAGGAAGTTAGGTTATATATATCCAGGTTTATATATACACCAGTGATGGTGAACCTATGGCATGGATTCAACAGATGGCACATGGGACTATATCTTCTGGCACGCGAGATTTTATTTTATTTTATTTTATTTTATTTTATTTTATTTTATTTTATTTTATTTTATTTTATTTTATTTTATTTTATTTTATTTTATTTTATTTTATTTTATTTTATTTTATTTTATTTTATTTTATTTTATTTTATTTTATTTTATTTTATTTTATTTTATTTTATTTTATTTTATTTTATTTTATTTTATTTTATTTTATTTTATTTTATTTTATTTTATTTTATTTTATTTTATTTTATTTTATTTTATTTTATTTTATTTTATTTTATTTTATTTTATTTTATTTTATTTTATTTTATTTTATTTTATTTTATTTTATTTTATTTTATTTTATTTTATTTTATTTTATTTTATTTTATTTTATTTTATTTTATTTTATTTTATTTTATTTTATTTTATTTTATTTTATTTTATTTTATTTTATTTTATTTTATTTTATTTTATTTTATTTTATTTTATTTTATTTTATTTTATTTTATTTTATTTTATTTTATTTTATTTTATTTTATTTTATTTTATTTTATTTTATTTTATTTTATTTTATTTTATTTTATTTTATTTTATTTTATTTTATTTTATTTTATTTTATTTTATTTTATTTTATTTTATTTTATTTTATTTTATTTTATTTTATTTTATTTTATTTTATTTTATTTTATTTTATTTTATTTTATTTTATTTTATTTTATTTTATTTTATTTTATTTTATTTTATTTTATTTTATTTTATTTTATTTTATTTTATTTTATTTTATTTTATTTTATTTTATTTTATTTTATTTTATTTATTTTTATTTATTTTTATTTATTTTTATTTATTTTTATTTTTATTTTATTTATTTATTTATTTATTTATTTATTTATTTATTTATTTATTTATCCAATACACAAGTATATAGGAAGAAAATGGACATGTGATAATATAAAAGGGTGAAAGTGGACTTAGAGGAGAGGATATATGAAAGGAAGAGAATATATAAGATAGGTGAAAGAGAGGAAAGACAATTGGACAGGGGACGAAAGGCACACCAGTGCACTTATGTACGCCCCTTACTGGCCTCTTAGGAACCTGGAGAGGTCAATCGTGGAGAGTCTAAGGGAGAAATGTTGGGGGTTAGGGGTTGACACAATTGAGTCCGGTAATGAGTTCCACGCTTCGATAACTCGATTGTTGAAATCATATTTTTTACAGTCAAGTTTGGCGCGGTTTGTATTGAGTTTGAATCTGTTGCGTGCTCTTGTGTTGTTGCAGTTGAAGCTGAAATAGTCATTGACTGGTAGGACGTTGCAGCATATGATCTTGTGGGCAATACTCAAATCATGTTTTGGACGCCGTAGTTCTAGGCTTTCTTGTTGTCTTAGCTCAGCTCCAATGTGCATGTGTGTGCTAGCCAGCTGATTTTTGGCTCACACAGAGGGTGTTTTTGGCTTCCAGAGAGCCTCTGGGGGGATGGGGGAGGGCGTTTTTACCCTCCCCTGGCTCCAGGGAAGCCTTTGGAGCCTGGGGAGGCTGAAACACAAGCCTATTGGGCCCGCCAGAAGTTGGGGAACAGGCCATTTCCAGAAGGCCTCCTGGGCATGGGAAAAGCTGCTTTCGTCCTCCCTAGGCATTGAATTATGGGTGTGGGCACCATACATGTATGATAGCGAATGGACACCTGAGGTAAAAAAGGTTCACCATCACTGATATATACCATAAAAGGTAAAGGTTTCCCTTGCCAGTTGACTCAAATTCTAGGGTGCTCATCTCTATTTTCTTAGCCAAGGGAGCCAGCATTGTCTAAAGACATTTCCATTGACATGTAGCCAGCATGACTATGTACCAAGGTGCATGGAACACTGCTACCTTCCCACTAAGGTAGTACCTATTTTTCTTATTTGCATTTGCCTGCTTTCAGACTGCTAGGGAGGGTCGGGTAATGGGAGCTTGCCCGTCATACAGCACTTGGGTCTCAAACTCAGGCTGTCAGCTTTCCAGCTGACAAGCTCAGTATCATTAACCACTGAACCATCAATACCCCGTAAGTATCGTAAGTACCAGAATAACAGCAGAGCAATGCTACCGTAATTGTGTATGATATGACTGTATGTATGTTTTTATATATTGGCTTTTCTTGTTTTTTAGACTTTTTAAATGTATTATTGTTATTTTAGATTCTAACTATTAGATTTGTTATTATATATTGTTTTTATCATTGCTGTAAGCCGCCCCGAGTCTATGGAGAGGGGCGGCATACAAATCTAATAAATAATAATAATAATAATTTATGATGATCAAGAATCAGGAGTAGTCTGAGAACATCTTTTTTAATCTAATAAATTTTATTTGAAAGCTGCAACTCACTTCAAATGAACAAGGACTAATAATTATAGAATATTTCAGATATTGGTACCTTGGGCAATATAACTATTGAACAACTCAGAAGGTAACAGATTGGTAAACTTTATGGCCCACTTTAGAGGTCAAAACTATGCCATAAATCTTGTGATTCGGTTAATAAAGGCCCAAACTTAAAGTACATATATTCTCTCTGTATGTTCTGTGCTGCACATCTCACCTAAAGATCAACTTTAGATTTGTACAATATCCAAAATGTTGGGCACCTATTAGACACAAAATTCTTGGTTGTTTCTAGCAATAGTCTTGTGAAAACTCTTTTTAGAGCTCTTCCTAGCTCCAACATTAACTGGGGATGTTAAGTAAAAACATTCTTCTTGGCTTCAGAGCTCTTTTGGATAAATTATTTGCAACGTGGCCTTATTCTTCCTTATTCTTCCTTGGATTTTCTTATGTTAAATTATGATGGCAGCAATAAGAATGCTAATGTTCTAACTTTTTTTTTGCTATTGTTACAATTTTATTGTTAAGGTTTTGGGATTATTTTGAAGAACCAGCAATATGGTAAAATAATACACTATAGACCTATTTCCAACTGATTATCCCAGCTGTAATTAATAAAACCAGTAAGCCAAGTACATAATAGCAGAATGTGTATATGTAAAATAACATATAATTGACTGCTTTAAATTATTATATCAACTATCAAGTTAAATAAAAACAAATGTTAGCTAGCCTGGCAATTTAAATCATTTGCGATAGTTAGATAAAGGTGTCCATTTGGAAGAGACCATGTATTTAAAAGTTGTTTTATTTTTTATATTTGTAATTCTTATTTTTAATAATCTTGTTTTATCTCCCTTTCAAGTTTCATCCCACCTTAAATGTGAAGCCATCTTTCAAATGAACATGAGTGCCTTATAAATTAAGATTAAAAACAACAACTGAGAAAAATAACAATTAGCAATCATATCCAGTGACACATTGAGAATAAAAACTCCTAAAAATACCCAGTATCAGCATATTTCTGTCAAATTCCTTGTTCTCAAGTCAAGGTCAGCAAATGAACATGAGTGATGATGTTACTAATGGGTATCATGAAGCATAAGCATTATAAAGCTGGCTGAAGTCCAGCAGGCATGAAGTCACATTCCTAGATGTGCTTCTAATATCAGCCTAAGAAGGCATCTCAAAAGTCACCCCGGCATGTAAATTTGGAGAATTTCATTGTAGTTCAATTAATACAGCTTAAATCGACTGTGTCTTTGGCACAAAGAGAAAGAAGTTGAAAATAAAGAGCTTAATCCAAACGTTTCATAATTCCTGCTTCCTTTGATAGTTAAAATGTCAGGAGCTAGATGTATTATAGAGATAGCCCTTCTCCTCTCCCTCCCACACACACACATATATATTTTTTGATATATTATTTTGGTGACTACTGAGGGCTTCAGATTTGTGGAAGAACACTACGGAGTATAATGTGGTGTAAAGGTTTATTATAAATTTTTATCTTAGTAGTTCAGAAAAACTCATCAAGAGAGTAAATGCAAGAAAAACATCAACATTTGAGAAATCGATTAGTGACCTCTATCACAGACACAATTTTGGCAAGGAATTGTAGGAAAAAAGATTTGAGAAACAACAAGAAGAAAGGAATTTAAGTAGCAGAGTGGTCAATTGCTTGCCATTGCTTTATAAAAACATTTAATTCTTCAAAAGAAAAGTATGTGAAATTTTACAGTACATATATTGTAGAGGTGATGGAAGGGGAAATCCAATGTCATATTCCAAAGATATAGTGACCTCTATTTGGTCCAGGAATAGTGATGGGCGATCCCAAGAGTGTTCGGGTTCGGCAAGTTCGGATGAACTTTACTCAAAATTTGACCAAACCCGAACCGAACCTGGACCCGAACCCGAATGGGGAATCCCATCAAGAGATTCCGGGGGTGGATCTTTGACGTCACGTATACCGGCAGGTTGCTAAGGACGCCAAGCCGATCACTTCCTGGATTCCATGGAATCCAGGAAGTGATCACCTTGGCATCCTTAGCAACCTGCCGGTGACGTCAAGGCTCCACCCCCGGAATCTCTTCATGACAGGGATTCCCCAGCTCCTTCAAAGGAAGGTCTTCATGTAAAAATAAACATTGTTATTTTTACGAGAAAGGACACCGCAGCAGTGCTGCAAGCAAAGGGCGGTCCTTTCACTTAAAAATAAACATGTTTATTTGCCCTTTGCAGCTATCCAGGAACAAAGCTTTCCCTGCCATTGCCCCACTATGTCTGATACGCCCTCTCCACCCACCCCCGAGGTGAGGCAGGTTCCCAGTTCTCCTGGCTTTTCATAAAAACATTAAAAAATGGCTCTGTGGTCTTGCTTGGGCCATTCAGATGAGCATATAGCCTTGGGACTGGTAAGCAGCCTGAAAATCCTTTCTCCTACATTTGTAAATAAATGTTAAACATTGCTTGTATCTTTTAAAATTTACATAATTATTTTTATGCTTTAAATATTTTATTGTACACTGTCCAGACTGCCTCTGGGAGAGAATGAGCAGTCCTTAACTAGGTAGGTACTGTAGGTAAGTAGGCAGGTAGGTAGGTAGGTTGGTAGATAGGTAGGAGGTAGACAGGCAGGGAAGGAGGGAGGGAAGGAAAGAAGGAAGGAAGGAAGGAAAGCAGACAGATAGAAAGACAGATGATAGAGTGTTGTGATTCAGCCTCCTCAGGGACCGGCTGGATCTCTGCCGGATCCATGCCCAGAGGAGGAGGACAATGAACAGGAGGGGGAGGACCAGGCAGATGGGGGAGAGGAATGTCAGGAAGAGGAGGAGGGAGAGCAGCCTGAGACCCCCCAGGGGGGGCTCTCCCCAGCTAGTAGCCTGGATTCATTGGATGAAGACGCACAGGCTATAATAGACATGAGGCAGCGACGAGCAGCTCAAAGACGGGGCCAATTAGAAAGGTATTTCCATCCCTGAATTGGCAACAGCTGGGTTTGGGTGTGGTTCTCCTCAGCAGGGTTGAAAAGGCAGGCCCGCCCTTACAGTCTTGTGGAGAGTTATCAACTAGGAGTCCTGTGACCTTGCTTCGATTCTCGGCGTCTCTGATCTTGGCTTGTGGCCTAGAAGTCTGGAAGACTTGGGGGAGGCATGGGTTTTATTATCTCCAGCGTTGTTTTTGCCAGCAAGAATCCTGTTTTATTGCCTGGCCTTCGTGAAACCTCTGTGAAGCTTCATAGTGTTCCTGTCTGTAAGAACAGTTTTTGTTACCTGTGTTTGCTTTGAATTATATAAACTGCCTTTGCTTTTTACCAGTGTGTCTGGATACTCTTTTTGGTTGGTGTTGGCGTCTGGGGGGACCCAGACAGAACACAGAGAAAGACTGATAAATTAAAAAGAGCTAAAGAGGATGGAGAATGAAATGACAATGACTTAATAGAAAGAAGGATAAAAGGCATAATTGTGCATTATTTTTCTTTTCATTTACTCACTCTATTTACTTTTCAATGTTTGGGTTTGTTTTGTATACTTTTATTGTGCTGAAAAATGCTAATATTAAATATAGAAAGAGAGAGGGGGGGGAGGCAAGCATCAAGCACTTTATAAAATCCGACTCTTAAAATTATTCTGTTGACATTTTAAAGCCACCTAAAAGGAAATGCTTCATCCCACAGGCCTTATTATATCTTTTAAATTTTTCAGTAAAACCAGGTGATCTAGATAGTGTGCAAATCAATTTTACTTTAAAGTAAAACTCCATTGAAAAATAATATAATAAAATAAAAATGGGAATCGGTGGCAAGAATAATAATAAAAATGCAGCATGTGGAATCATAATGCAACCAGTTAAAGAGCAAACAGTACAAAGCTTTGAGAGCCATAAAAATGGGCTTACAAATGCCTTGGGTAAATTAAGGGTCTTAACCTCTATATCTCGGAGGTGACTGTTTTTCAAACTGGAGTCTAGAACTGAATCAGCTCTCTCTTTCTGTATTGCTTCATGGGAATCAAGAGAAGTCCATTGATTATAACCTTAAGATTCGTGCATAAAAATAAGGCAAGAAATAGTGTTTCAAATATCTACCTCCAAAGACCAAAAACAAAATTTTAAATTAGGTTCAAATTATAGACAAGAAAATGGCAAAGAATTAGCATTCCATCAATCAGTCCTAGCTAAACTTCAGGAGTTAGGCTCTTAGATTAATTGCAATCTCTGAACTATTTTCAAAGTTTATTGTGTTGTAATAAATCAAAAGCAGCTTATAAGGACCTTGATAACTGATATAGGGTTTTTATTTTATTTATTATTTTTAAAGATTTGTAAACCACCCATTCTTGAGAATAATGGCTCAGAATGACCATAAAACCACAGAAACAATAACTTTAAGCATAAAATTATAAATATTATAAAAAGTTTAACCAGAAAACTGGTATTTCAATCATTCTCCCAGGATATTTCACCAATCATTGTCAGGTTCTGCTCATTCTATTCTACCTGAATGGTTGCAGGATCTACTTATGTATGTCTAACAAAGAGAAGGACTAGGGTGATTCTTCCAATATTTGAGGGGATGGACAGAGAGGAGTATGTCAATTTATTCTTCAAAGTACCTGAGGGCAGGTCAAGAAGTAATACATGGAAGAGTATCAAACAGAGATCCAATATAGAATTAAGGATAAATTACTGACAGTGAGAACAATTATCAGTGGAATGACTTGCCTCCAGAAGTTGTGAATGCTCCAACACTGGAGATTTTAAAGAAGAGATTGGACAGCCATCAGTCTGAAATGATATAGGGTCTTCTGCTCAAGCTAGGGATTGGACTAAAAGACCAAAAAATGCACAGAAGAACAACAAAGATGATTAGGGCACTGGAGGCTAAAACATTTGAAGAATGGTTGCAGGAACTGACTATGTCTAGTTTAATGGAAAGGACTAGGCGAGACATGATAGTAGTGTTCCAATATCTCAGGGCTGCCACAAAGAAGAGGGAGTCAAACTATACTCCAAAGCACCTGAGGGCAGAACAAGAAGCAATGGGTAGAAACCAATCAAGGAGAGAAGCAACTTGGAACTAAGCAGACAGTTAGATCAGGTAATCAGTGGAACAGTTTGCTTCCAGAAGTTGTGAATTTTCCAATACTGAAAGTTTAAAAGAAGATGTTTGATAATCATTTATCTGAACTGGTGTAGGATTTCTTGCCTAAGCAGGGGATTGAATTAGAATACCTTCAAGGTCCCTTCCATCTCTGTTATTCTATTCTACCACTCTGTCTATAAAAATGGGAATCAGTGGCAATAATAATAATTATTATTAGCCCTACGTGGCATTGGACCAGAATACCTCCGGGACTGCCTTCTGCCACACAAACCCCAGTGACCAATTAGGTCCCACAGAGTTGGCTTTCTCCAGGTCCCGTCAACTAAACAATGCCATCTGGTGGGACCCAGGGGAAGAACCTTCTCTGTGGCGGCCCCAGCCCTCTGGAATTAACTCCCCCTGGAGATACTCTCCTTGCCTTTCATAAACTTTTGAAACCCACCTATATCACCAGGCATAGGGAAATTAGCACACCCCTTAGCTATAGAGGTTTATGCATGTTTTGTTTGGTTTGTATGATTTTTTTTATAAGGGTTTTTAAACTGTTTTTAAATACTGGATTTGTATTCATTGTATTGTTTTCCTTGTTGTGAGCCGCTCCGTGTCCTCGGAGAGGGGCGGCATACAAATCTAATTATTAATAATAATAATAATAATAATAATAATAATAATAATAATGCAACATGTGGCATCACAGAACAGCCAGCTAAAAATCAAGTAGTGCATAGAGCCATAAAAATGTGCTTTTTTTTTCAAATGCCTTGCGAAATAACAATAACTGTTATTCTGTATAACCCAGGGCCTAGTTGAATAGCCAGGTGCTTATGGCCTTCCTGTGGGCCTGCTGGATTGCTGGACAGGGGAAGGTATTCTATAGAGTAGAAGAATCACTTTCTAGATTGTAAAGGATGGCTACATTTCAGGGAAGGGATCTGGAGTGTCACATTCCAATGACACACTGGGTGATAGATCCATGAAAATAGATCATAGATGTGGGGTTAATATAAATGCAATCCATTGGAAAATGAAATGGTAATTCTTTCCAGTATTTTGCCAAGAAAAATGAATCTCCATTCAAAATCAGTGAGATGTGAACAAGATGCTGAAAATGAGCCTACTAGGTGAGGAGGTATCCTACTAGCTACTTGGAGAATCAGGACAAGTATGAGTAGTGCCAGTGCATATATTTATTTATTTATTCCATGTAACTGGAATAAAGCCAAAGGGATGTCCAGCCTTGTCAAGGTTAAAAAGAAAATGTAGATGTTGCAAAGATATGTGTATTATTTTTATGTATAATGTCAGAACCATGAACCAAAAAAGACTTGATGTTGTCAGAGAAGGAATATAAAGACTGAATGTTGACACTCTGGGAATCAGTGAAATGAAATGAATTGGAAATGACTACTTTTTATTTACTTTCATTTTATTGTTTCCTACCTTTGAGATGTAAGATGCCAGGAGTTAGGCAGTCTATTTAGATAGCCAGCCAGCCAGCCAGCCAGCCAGCCAGCCAGCCAATCCATCCATCCATCCATCCATCCATCCATCCATCCATCCATCCATCCCTCAGTCAGTAAATCAATCAATGAATCAGTCAGTCAATAATAGAAATCACACCGCTTTTACTGAGAATAAGAAAAATTAATAAAAAGTTGGAGAATTCATTTTTCATAAGAAAGAGGTATCAAATCAACGCTTGAATACAATCCCCAAATGATAGAAGGATAACTTGAATCCAAAACAAGCTACTAAATATTATAGTGATCCATATATATGCTCCCATAAAATGCAGAAATGAAAGCTGAACAATTCATAGTATCAACATCTTGTTGGCACAACATCCCCCGAAATGTTATTCTTATTATGGGAGATTCAAATGGTACAGATGGCAATCCAATAACATGTGGAATAATGGGAAAAATTGACCCTGGTGTAGGAAGAAATAGCAATGGGTAAATTATCATAGTTCTACCAAGAAAATAGCAATAACAGTACTCATGGCTATTACGGAAAGGGTGATATGCAGTATTTATTTATTTGATACTTTGAATCAGTCTCAACTCATGTAGCTGCTTAGAATAATCTCTGCAGTTTTCTTGGAAAGATTTCAAAATTGTTATCATTGCTTCCTTCTTTTTAACTCTGAGACAGTGGTTACAGTTGCAGTTTGTAGCCTGAAGTCATAGCCACTGCACCAAAGTGGTTCTACCATAACTTTATTTAATGTGTGGGAAATGCTAGCTAAAAAAATAAATAAATTGCAATAAAAACTGGGTGAAATATCAACAACCTTATACATGCTGTTGGTGCCACTTTGATAGCTGGAAGAATTTATGTCTGGCTTTAGGAAGAACAAAAATGTGCAATCTAGATTAAATAAAGTGCAGAGACCACATTGACAGCAGTTGAGGTTGTGGTTTTCCCAGTTGTAATATACAGCTGTGAGAAATGGATAATTAAAAAAGATAAATAAATTAAAATGATATATTTACATTGCAGCGTTGGAGGAATGTTCTTGACTGTTCTTGAATGATGGGTTATTTATTATGCTGATATTGAGAAGCAAATGGATAGAAAGGTAATATATAATATAGAAGTACAAAAGCAATTTATGTATGTCAATATGAAGAGCTGTAAAATGATCTTAAATAATGTGTATTGTTTTGTTATGTTATGTTTTCTTTGTATTTGTGATTGTTTTATATGTTGTTTTTTAAAGACAAGACTGTTTAATAAAAACTATTTTTTTAAAAAAAGGAATGATGAACAAAACATTCAATATTAGATGAAATAAATATAGACGATAACTGAAAGCAAAAGAGTTTAAAATAATTTGGACACATACTGCAAAAACAAATATCACTGGGAAAAGTCATGGTGCTCAGGAAAAAAACAATTAAAGAGTCCACTTTTAGATAATTTCACTGATAACGTAAGTATGGACTTGAAAGAACTGAAAGAGTAGTTATTGAAAGGCAATTCTGATGAAATTATATTGAATTAGTCACAGGGATTCAGGTATCACTGGACAAGAACTTATGACTTGAGAGGCTTTTGTGCAACAACAATATTTTGTTTATTAATGGACTATACATCTCATCTTTACAAACACACACACACACAAATACTCATTCATATGCAACCTAATATGATATAGGCACCTACTAAAAAGTTGCTAATGTTAATTCACTCTGACATCTGGGAACCAACTAGGGCTTTTCAAACTTCAATAACTCAATTTAGTATGCTATTATTGTGTATGTATACTGTATTATGATTTTCAAAGTATTTTAAATGTAATAAAATACATAGCATGATAGCTAACATTTAAATATGGTAAATACAAATCACTCTTACGCCCTATTGCTTACCTGATGTACAAAAATGTCACATTGTGCAGAATTATTTGTTATAGGGTGCTGATGAGATTCTCAATTCTGTATTTGCTTAATTTTGCTGTTGGTGTTTTCCTGCCTAAGAATTCTCATCTATAGATGGCATCCCTCAAGTACCGTAAATCTGTTCCTTACATATTTAGGTTCTCAAAAGAAGAATGAATGCAGATGTTTATTTGTAAGTACTGTATTGTTTACACAGGAAAATATTATTTAGAATAGAATAGGATTCTTTCTTGGCCAAGTGTGATTAGACACACAACAAAGTCTAAAGCCATTTGTTCCAGATACGAGTTGTTCGACATACAAGCTCCCTTCTGGAACGAATTAAACTCGTATCTAGAGGTACTACTGTACCAGTTTCCAGCAGTTTTTTTTCTTTGCTCCCTAGGAAACAGAAGCATCTGCTGCTATCTAGGATTGAGCTCTCAACTTGAGTTGGAGGCAAGTGCGAATTATTTCTGTCCATCTGTCTGTCTGTTTGTCTATCTGGTACACATTTCAAATACTATTAGAGCAGCCCTGTCAAATTGGCGGCCCACAGGTCACACCCACCCCAGATCCGCAAAGGCAAAATGCGACGTGATCGAGTTTGACACCCGTGCATTAGAGGAAACAATTAGATGTTGCTAAAGCAATGGTTAAAGAACAATGCCAACACAGATTTCGATTCATCCCACTACGATGCCTTTGAGATCCATTCCAAAGTCCTTCCCTCAGAAGACTGAGTTTCATCAAGGCTTTGCTCTTTCCAGTGAAGTGATGCCACAGCTGGATTTTTCACACAAATAAAAGATAATCTCTCTTCCCCAGATGCCATCTTCATGCAGCAGATGAAAGTCATTTGCTGAAGGGAAGAGTTTTATTATAATTTGGATGTGACATTTCAAATCTTTAAAAATGATAATGAAATAAGTAATAATACTATGTTGGTATAAGCATATTTTTGTAAACAAATTTAACACTGTAGGAAATAGTTAATCTTGGATTATTTTCTTCATAAGTGTCAGGCTACTGGTGGCTTAGTATATTTGTAACAGAAACTATTTGATTTTTTCCCCTGGATACATGTTAATTGCATATAGGTTTCTTGTATATATGAGTATTGAATTGACAATGACATAAACATATGCTCCAGTTTAAAAGCATATATTATTAGTTTTATGGAGGACTAAATTTAACAGAAAGGAAACCAGCAAACATTGGATAGAGAAAAACAGGGTGCAGAGTTGGGATGTTTGTATGAAACAAATGCTGCTGATGCTGCTGCTTGGAAGATTTTAGTATGTTGTGGATAATTAGAGGTACTATCTTTTGGATTGGATGATGTAGAAGTCTATTGGGGGTCTTTATCAGCCATGGTGCCACACTGGTTAGATGCAGTATTGCGGACTAATTCTGCCAACTGCCAGCAGTTCAAGTGTCATCGGCTCAATGTTGACTCAACCCCTGATTCTTCCAAAGTTGGTAAAATGAGGACCCAGATTGTTGGGGGCAATAAACTGACTGTGTAAACCACTTAGAGAAGACTATAAAGCACTGTGAAGTGATTTATAAGTCTTAAACTATTCCCCTAGGTTGTATCCTTGCCAAGCTTTTAGGACGTTTGTGATAGAACTGTGTATAGGTCCCAGTCCAATGCTAATTCCTTTACCTTGATTGTGGTTTGGAGAACCAGTTTTTGGAATTGTAGTTGACAATGGCAGATAGATTGTTAGATCTCCAATTGTGCAGATTAACTTATCTGTGCTGGGTACTCTCTTTGTGTTTTGCAGTGTACAGGGAATAGCAGTAGGAGACAGGCTGTATGTCTGACCACAGAAGAAACCCTCTATTGACTTACAGAGGGGACATGTGGTCTGAAGTAAGGATGGAGGTTCTGTAAAGGAATAGATGGGAGCTGTCATTTTCTTTCATCATGGATGCCTGGAAGTTGGGGGGTTGTTATGGCAGAACCAGAGCTTGGTTAGGGCAGTTGTGGCTACATGATCACTTTGCCTTCCCCATGCAATTGGGTCACCATCATGCGTCCTTCCTGCATGGGAGCCAGAAGGCACCTTACAACAGCCATTAATGTTGGCTACTCACAGGTAAAAGTCATTGTGACCAAAGAGAATTTTGTGAGATTTCTATTGGTAATTGGACTTATCATAAAGTAAGAAAAGACTGCAAATTTTGGATGATAATTCTGCTTACCTTTCTATGGGTGAGAGCTGAAAGGAGAATTTCACTACAATTGTGAATATATGGGTGCTTAACCGGTCCAACAAGAAGGGACTGGCTGAAGACATTGTGTGATCATATATGAAAGTGTATTTGTGTGTAGGGGGGGGGGGTGTTATCCCTGGTTAGCTGGAGACACCGAGTATCCGGCAAAAGTGTTGTTTGGGGTGGGGGTGGGGGCTCTTTTCTGAAAAGTTGGATTTTGAGTGTATTATCAACAAAGATCTTAAAGTAGTAGTGCTCAGAAGTGGGGGAATCATCTGAGATATGTGGGAGATTACTAATTAATTTGGGTTCTAGAGGTCATTTCAAATTATTGCTACTCTACCAGCCTTCTGCTGCCTAACAATTTCCTTGCCTGGGTTTCTTGATTTTAATTTTCCTGGAATTCTCTTGTGAGCTTTCTTGTTGTCTTTGTCATCTATACAGTATTTGAAATATACTCAATAAAATAGATTTTGTATATAGTGGTGAAATAAAAGCATGTGATGTGGTTCACTTACACATTTATTTGAAGCCTCCATTAATGTGATTCACAAGGCCTCTGCAGCTAACATCTTGCAGAGATAGAGCCAATAACTGGATAGTTGTACCTAGTATAGCCATGGGCTGTTGATGTAGGCATGGGAAATGCAATCAATAGCAATTCTGGTTGTATGATACAACTTCAGTCTTTGTATCTTTTGGATACATCTTTTGGATTGCGAAAGTATGAGCAGGAATCCCTGTTCCCCTTAGCTGTCACAAATTGGCATTTGATGGTTGCGCCAGGTTGAAGCTCTTCAATGAACAGCATTGGCAAGGTTTGACAGACTGCTTGTTCTGTCTGGGCATATTACCAATTGAGTGGGAGAAAAAAGAAATTCCCTAAGTTTTTGCTGACCACTTTCCTATGATTCCCTTCTAGAAGTCTTTCCATCAATAACTAAATCAATTCACATGAACATTATTTTCCTTTCTCTATCAAGAGACAAACAAGTAATAAACGCTTTCCACAATGAACCCATGAAGATACAGTATGTGATATTTACTGAAATAACTCAGGATATTTGTAGAAAGTCAGTCCTCCAATTTTCAATATCTCTAGAAATTTGAAAGTCTCTCTCTCTCTCCATCTCACATTTTATGATAAGACACATGATCAATATTTATAAGGCTTAACTTTCACCCAGTTATTTGCCATATTCATTCCCATCATCAACTCTGTTGAGATAGTATTATGCAAAATGTAAGGAGAGAAAGAAAAAAGAAAAAAGTCAAAGAAGTTGATTAGAGGAAAGAAGAGAAATCTAACTAAAACTACAGTACTTTATGGCAGCAGCATTCACCATGCTTCTTTATTTTCCCCCTCTTTGCAAGCAATTTTCTCTTCTAAATAGTGATGGGTGAACTGAACCCGCACAATTCGGGTCGGTACCGAATTTTGCAGTGTTCGGTATGCCGAACACGAACACCAAATTTTTTGAAACCTCGGGCAAAGTTCAGGGTCGTGTTCGGCATTTGGAGCTTTGACGTCACCGGCAGGTTGCTAAGGATGCCAAGGTGATCACTTCCTGGATTCCATGGAATTCAGGAAGTGATCACCTTGGCGTCCTTAGCAATCTGCCGGTGACGTCAAAGTTCCGCCCCCGGAATCTCTTCATGGGAGGGATTCCTCAGCTCCTTCACGTAAAAATAAACATTGTTATTTTTACGAAAAAGGACGCCGCAGCAGCGCTGCAAGCAAAGGGTGGTCCTTTCACGTAAAAATAAACATGTTCGGTTCGGATTCAGCCGAATTTTGTGTAAAGTTCGTCCGAACTTGCCGAACCCGAACACCATTGGGTTCGCCCATCACTACTTCTAAATACATTCACATGCAAATTCATGCATGGCATTCTCTTCATTAAATTCCTCATCTCACTGTTTATGTGGACCTTATCAATTCCTTCCAACCACAACTTTCTTGTTTTTTCCTTCCCAATATCAAATCATTCACTTTTTGAATATTTATTCTGAAGTGTGCTCCTCATTCATTCTTCACCGCCAAGCCGTCTCAACTTCTTCTTCCACATGGCCATTCACTTTTCTATTACATCTATATTTCAGAACCCATTCATTCTTGACCTGAACAAATCTTAAGAGCTGCCTTCTCCATTGCATTCAACTTAATTGTCTGTTTCTCTGGAGATAGTCAGCTCTCACTTTCATCTGATGAAGTGGGCAGAAGCATGCTCTTATACACTTCTATTTTTGTTTCTTTGAGCACACATTAATCTTTTGCAGCACAGCACATATCAGCTCGCCACCTTTTCTACCAGCATCTTAAAATTTCTATTTCTCCAACTTTAACAAACTTATTAGTTTACGGGAGCTAATTATTCTATATGAGGTGTGTCAAACTCAAAGCTCACAGACTTGATCCGTCCCACGGGCTGCTTTGATCTGGCCTGCAGGGGTCACTCTGGAAACAGTGAAGGACTAGCCCGCAGATCCTCCACCAGTGAAAATGGAGCTTGCAAGGGCCACAGGCGGCCCTCCTGGGCTCTGTTTTCATTTGTGATGTCCTCCTGCAGACCTCTGCCAGCGAAAATGGAGCTCCCAGGCAGAGGACTGCAGGACATTGAGCTGCCCATGCCCAACTTGGCATGCCTACTTCAGCCACACTCACTGAGCCCCTGAGATCAAACCCAACCCTGATGTGGGGCTCAATAAAATCGAGTTTGATACCACTGTTTTACACCATAAATCAATGTAAAATTAATAAAAAATATCAGTTGGAATGGAATTCTCCCTTTAAAAAATTAAGTTACTTAAAATAATTTATAGAAAGATTTCTTTACCTGGAATCTTAGAAAACATAATGCAAGAAACCCTTTTTACAAATAGGGCGGTGTTGTGGTTAGCTCTGGCCCTGCTCCTGTCCCAAGGACTGTGGATGTGGGGGAGACATCCACATGCTGCAGGCCTGTTTCCCCCCCCCCCCCGTGGAATATGCTGATGAAGGCTCCTCTGACTAAGAAGACATGAGTGACAGGAAGGAGGAGAGTGTGGCAGACAGCTCAGAAGGAGATCAATTATCTAGCTCCTCCTTGGATTCAGAACAAGAGTTAATGATATAGCCACGCATGCGAAGAGCGATGCATAGGCAGCAACAACTGAGAGATTATTATCAAAGAAAATGAGGCCACCTGTGTTTGGGTGGGGCTGTGGTAATTAGTGAGGCTGCTATAAATAGCAGCCTGTGGGTTTGTCCATTTTGGAGGATTATCTGATCGTTGTGTTTCGTGCCTGCTTTGCTGACTTTGATCTTTGTGTGCTGATTTTTCCCCGCTTTGAAACTAAACCAGGGCAAAGTGTGTTTCACTTTGTGAAAGAAGAAGGACTGTGAATTGCCTCACAGCTGCAATCTAAGTATCACAGGACTGATAAGGGACTTGTACAAATTACCAGTTTGTTTGGAGACAAGTGCTCTTTGCTATACCAAAAGAGGGCTTGGTTTAAGTGACTTTTCATTATAAAGAACATTGTTTTGAATTTTCAAACGTGTGTGTGTCTGAAATTTGTACCTGTGAATTTTTGGGAGAAGGCTACCAGAGAGCCCGACAGAACAGGTGGTACTTTGGAAAATACCTTCTTCTAATGCCCCAGGTCTGGAACTAACATGAAAGGCATACAGGTAAGTTCATAATGGATTTCTGGGTGGTGGATGACCTTAACAGCAAGAATATCTGAGCATGTGTGTGTAAATGGAACAAATGCAAATGCAGAGAGAGACTATGCAAAGCTTCAATGGGGTACTTTGCTGAAGGTTTAGGTATATCATCATTTTGAAAGTGCATTGCTGAATGACATATTACATTGATTTCTTGACACTCCAAGACTCTTATCTTCCAATCCCACTAGCCAGAAAAAATATGGAGAAGCCTCTTGTAGCCACTGGAGCTGCCAAATGGAAACCTTAGGGCAACACCAAGCATCGTGAAAAGGGAAATGGCATCATCGAAGAGAAATGTGCGATTTTCACAGCCCAAAGTGCCTTCTTAACACAAAGCTGAGCTTTCTCACACAACCATAATGAAGACACAATTGGGTGATCACACCACTTTTTCCTGCCCTCAAGTGCATATAGTGGCAATTTCCAGTCCCCCTTTTTCCTCAATTTTTTTTTCAGCTGAATTTAGATGAGAATAGTCTTTGTGAAGGACAATTGTGGTATGGGGTAGCAGTCCACAATCCACAGAATTCATGTCACTCCACTGTCCCATTTTATTTGAGTCCTAAAAATTATCAGGATTGGACTGCTAAAACCCAGAAACAAGCTTTTGCTCATGGACTCTGCGGGTGACAAAAAACACTTGCACTTTATGGGAGATGGCCACCAAGGCAGGAAGATTAAAATTCCCCATGACTAAAAAATATCAGGTTCTTTACCATTACCAGGAAGTCAAGTTCTAAGAGCCTAAGGAAGGATCCTGCCAGGTAGTTTATTTATTTATTTTATTTATTTATTCATTTGTCCAATACAAAAATACATAGGAAGAAAAATAGACATGTGGTAATATATATGAGGGTAAAAGTGAACTTAGAGGAGAGGATATATGAAAGGAAGAGAATATATATGATAGGTGAAAGAGAGGAAAGACAATTGGACAGGGGACGAAAGGCACACCAGTGCACTTATGTACGCCCCTTACTGGCCTCTTAGGAACCTGGAGAGGTCAATCATGGAGAGTCAAAGGGAGAAGTGTTGGGGGTTAGGGGTTGACACAATTGAGTCCGGTAATGAGTTCCACGCTTCGATAACTCGGTTGTTGAAATCATATTTTTACAGTCAAGTTTGGAGTGGTTCGTATTAAGTTTGAATCTGTTGAGTGCTCTTGTGTTGTTGTGGTGGAAGCTGAAGTAGTCATTGACCAGTAGGACATTGCAGCATATGATCTTGTGGGCAATACTCAAATCGTGTTTTAGGAGCCGTAGTTCTAGGCTTTCTAGGCCCAGGGTTGTTAGTCTATTTTCGTAAGATATTCTGTTTCGAGTGGAGGAGTGAAGGACTCTTCTGGTGAAATATCTTTGGACATTTTCAAGGGTGTTGATGTCTGAGATGTGGTATGGGTTCCAGACAGATGAGCAGTAGTCTAATAGTCAAAAACCTTAGTGTATTTCTATCCTGCATTATAATATACAAATAGTCTTCAAGTTATGATCACAATTGAGTCCAAAATTTATGCTGCCAAGTGAAACATTTATTAAATGAGTTTTGCCCCATTTTATGACTTGCCACAGTTGCTAAGTGGATCATTGCACTTATTAAATTCATTTATTTATTTATTCAACTTCTATGCTGCCCAATTCCAGAGGACTCGGGGTGGCTTACAATATTTATTTATTTTATTTATTTATTGGATTTGTATGCCGCCCCTCTCCGTAGACTCGGGGCGGCTAACAACAATGATAAAAACAGCATGTAAGAATCCAATCCAATACTAAAATAACTAAAAAAAACCTTATCATAAAAACCAAACATACAGACAGACAGACATACCATGCGTAAATTGTAAAGGCCTAGGGGGAAAGAATATCTCAGTTCCCCCATGCCTGACGGCATAGGTGGGTTTTAAGAAGTTTACGAAAGGTAAGGAGGGTGGGGGCAATTCTAATCTCTGGGGGGAGTTGGTTCCAAAGGGCTGGTGCCGCCACAGAGAAGGTTCTTCCACTGGTCCCGCCAAACGACATTGTTTAGTTGACGGGACCCAGATAAGGCCCACTCTGTGGAACCTAACTGGTCGCTGGGATTCGTGCAGCAGAAGGAGGTCCCTGAGATAATCTGGTCCGGTGCCATGAAGGGCTTTATAGGTCATAACCAACACTTTGAATTGTGACCGGAAACTGATCAGCAACCAATGCAGACTACGGAGTGTTGGTGTAACATGGGCATATTTGGGGAAGCCCATGACTGCTCTCGCATCTGCATTCTGCACGATCTGAAGCTTCCGAACACTTTTCAAAGGTAGCCCCATGTAGAGAGCATTGCAGTAGTCGAGCCTCGAGGTGATGAGGGCATGAGTGACTGTGAGCAGTGACTCCCGGTCCAAATAATTATATAAATGCAAATAGATACAAAACAATAAAAAGAAGTCGAATATAATATCTAAAACTGTAAGGCCCCGTAATAAAAGATTGATTTGTTAAAAAATAGTCATAACCACATGCATACCTACCATTCATACAGTTTGGCCATGAAAGATGTACAATTTATGGCCCCCAGGCCTGCCATCAGAGCCAGATCTTCATGGCCTTACTGAAGGCCAGTAGGATGGGAACTGTACAGACATTAGAGGGTAGCTGATTCCATAGAGATGGGGCAGCCTCAGAGAAGGCTCTTCCCGCGATCCATCCGACCTGCATTGCTTAGTCAACAAAATGGATAAATATGGCTTCTCCATTGACTTTGCTTGTCAGAAGATTGCAAAACTGATCACAATATTCCAGGACATTGTATAAATCAGTGCCAACCATCTGAATTTTGATCCTGTGACCATGGGGACACTGCAACAATTGTAAGTGTGAAAAATGGTCATAAGTCATTTTTTTTCAGTCCATTGTAACTTCAAAGGGTCACTAAATGAACTGTTGTAAGTCAAGGATTATCTATATTGACATTCATGCCTTGTGTGTGTGTGTGTGATTTTGCATCCTCAGCATTGTATATTAATTTTGTTTTCTTTACCGGAATAGCACATTTGTGATGCTGAGACCTGAAGGCTAAATATAATCCAAGAATAGAAAGATGGGAACTAACAACTGAAATATGTTAGGCAGAGTAAATATTTCCATTTCATTCTGACTGCTGAACAGGGCAAAAAATAAATTATTATCATAAATATTCTTGGAGATCAGGTGATGTCTGTGATACTGCACTTTAAAATTAATTATACATGGATACTTGGGATGGAGGTGTAGGGAAGGATTATCTAATCCTCCATTCCATTGTATGATACAGTAAAAAGGAATCCCTCTCAAAGCCTTGGGTATAATATCTGAACACATGCATTTAAACCTGATTCGGTAGATCGATTTTTATTTGACTCTATTTAACAGAATATTTTTGCACTGGTCAGGATTAAAATTAAATCTGCCCCATGGCAAAAATAAGGATAGTTCTCTGAATAATGTTTGTTCATAGTTCTGGATTTGCATTTCTTTAGAGAGAAAAACAGAAATGTATCTGCTTCCGTGGATATAGAAACATAGAAGACTGACGGCAGAAAAAGACCTCATGGTCCATCTAGTCTGCCCTTATACTATTTCCTGTATTTTATCTTACAATGGATATACTCTCACCCCACCCATTCCGAATGGTTGTTTTGGATAAGACAAAGGAGTCCATTTATCAAGGAAATATTATTCTGAAACTGTTGCTTGCAGATTTTAATATTTTTGATGTTAATTTTTTGTAAGGATGTTCACTCACTGATAACTTTCTTTAATCTACAGTTGTTAGAGACACCGCCTTCCCACATCATAACATCTTTGATTTAATTTGAAGTAAAAATATGCAGCTCGCATTGTGTGATTTAATCAAAGGAACCTAACCTGGCCATTTTATTGTAATTTTTTCTCTCTGGGGTGCATCTTTCCACCACTAACTCATCAAAGACGTTTGATCAAGCCAATCTGTTTTACATCTATTAACTCATTTTCTGATTTAGTCCCAAGCCTTCCTTCCTCTCAGCTGATTTCATCTGAAGTTGAACCTCCGGAGGCATTGACAATGGCCCTTAATTTTGCCCTTTGATTAGACTGGGGGGGAAAAAGAATCCCCATACATGGCTGCCTCCATTTTTATGAACACTCTGGTTCATGTTCGTAAGAAATGTAGAATGCTCCCCACTGCTGTCAAAGGAATTCTTTCATAAAGATGCTACTGATTTGTCTGCAGCCCTGGAACAAGGCGAACCAAATTATTTCTAAAATTTAATTTCTATTCAGGCCAAGTCCCGTAGACAGCTTTTTGCTACATATCAACCTCTTTTATCTTCAACTTTGCCATAGGCTGATATTGAAAGGTCCTCTTCACTTAGCTCTGAAGATTCTGATAGATATGTTTGGCTAAAGTTGAAACACTCTAGGCGTCTATCACTATTCTAAGTTGTTTCTCATCTAGTGCTTTATTTTCTCTATTTTCTTGGGGGGGGGGGGGGGAAGGATTACCAAAATAATTTCAGAAATTGACTATACCACTTTTTTTTTGAGCATCTTTTCTTTCTGTTTAAATAGTGGAGCCACGGGGAGAGCCTTCTCTGTGGCAGCTCTGGCCCATTAGAATCAACTCCCTTCAGGGGGAGATAACTTTATTCTTATACTATTTTAAATATATCCGTACCTAGTAGTTATATTGTATTAGACAGTGATTATTTACAATACAAATATAAATTCCTTTTTTCTTCTTCTACTATTTTCTTCTTTCTTTTTGTTCATTTTAAGTCATAATTTTAAAATTTCTATATATTCTTAAATACTTTAGATGTGTTTTTACCTATCATCTTATAATTGATATTTTTCAGTATTTCATAGATGGTGTTAAATAATGATAGGATTTTTCCCCCCTCTTTTCTTATTATAAATACAAAGATGACTTCTACTCTGAGCGGAGCGATTGTTGCTCCACTAAGTGTTACATGTAATGTATGTTTTGTTTGTCTTTGCAATTTAATAAAAATATATTTTTTTAAAGAAAAAAAGAATCAACTCTGTTGTGATTCCGTCTGAGGCCCCTCAGGGAACGGCTGATCCTCTGCCAGCTTCCTGCTCAGAGGGGGAGGATGAGGAACAGGAGGTTCAGGCAGACGGGGAGGAGGAATCTCAGGCTGAGGGAGAGGGAGGACAGCCAGAGTCCCCCGAGAGGGAGCTCTCCCCAGCAAGCAGCCTGGATTCCTTAGATGAAAATGCACAAGCAATCATCGATCTACGGCAGAGAAGAGCAACACAACGAAGGGGACAATTAGCCAGGTACTTTCAGCACTAAAGAGGCAACAGCTGGGTTTGGGTGTGGTGCTCTCTGGAAAGGCTGAAAAGGCAGACCCACCCTTCCTGGCTTGTGGAGTATTATCTTTGGGAGTCCTGGGACCTGGCTGTGATCTTTGGCGTCTTGGAATTCTGGTTTGTGACTTTGAATACTGAAACCTTGGGGGGAAAAGGTGTGGGTCTTATTCTCTATAGTGGTGGGTGTGCCAGCAAGAAGTCTGCTGTATTGTCTGGCCCCTCAGGATTCTGCTGGGAAGTCTCATAGCCTGCCTGTTGGGAAGAACAGGTTTTTCTCTGTGTTTATTTTTCAAACTATAAAGTGCCTTTGTTTGTACCAGCGTGTCTGGCTGTTTTTTCCAGTTGGTGTTGAAGTCTGGGGGCACCCAGACAGAACAAACTCCCTCCAGAGATTTACACCACCCCCAACCTCTTGTAAGTTTTAAAAAACTCACCTTTGCTGGCAGGCCAGGCGCCATTGAGCGCTGGCATCCTACTCCGGACAATGATATGAGTGTATGATTGTGGTTAGGATGAATGTGGGAGTCTGTTTTTAATAATCCTAGTGTTTTAGAATCATATTTTATGTTTGGATTTCTTATATGTTGTATTTTATATTTATACTTTTTTTTAAAGCCGCCTTGAATCTACGGAGAAGGGCGGCATAGAAATCCAAACTAACTAACTAACTAACTAACTAACTAACTAACTAACTAACTAACTAACTAACTAACTAACTAACTAACTAACATTCTTTACTATGTTATTTACTTTTTCTGTTGCAAGTACTTTTTTAGACTTTCTGAAATAGCTTCCTTTTTTGCGGAAAACACTGTCATGGCTGCTTCAGTTTTTCTAGTTTTATTTTAATGTCTTCATTTAAAAAAAATAATTTTAGCAAGTTCTTCCCATTTGTTAACAGCTTTCTAGTTTAATCGGAATTTTATGTGGTTTGATGATGACTAAGTTAAACCATTATTTATCAGTACTGGTCCTGGCAGATTTGTCTGTAGGGTCTGACACCCTTGATCACCAGATTTTATTATCTTCTGCAAGGAAGAATGATATTAGGTTCTTCTTGATTTTATCCTGTGTTACAATTTTTTTCAGTACTATGAAATAGTGTAGTTTAGTTGTAGAACTATTTTGGTTCATCATTAGGCTTTATTGTTGAGTTCTAGAAGTTCTTTTTAGTTTAACTGCTGTATCTATACTGGTGACATTGTAGATCATGTTTTCCTGGGCTTTTCAACTAAATGATTTTCCATCACTTCAAATTTATAGATGATCATCCTTATTGTGTTTTATCTTAATGCTTCCTTTCCTCTTCATTTTTCTTCTATTTTTCAGGAATGATAATTTCAAGTGTCTCAAAAAGAGTAAGATTTGGGAATTCTTATTTTTTTTCAATTCAATAACAATAACAACAACAGAGTTGGAAGGGACCTTGGAGGTCTTCTAGTCCAACCCTATGCTTAGGCAGGAAGCCCTACAGATGGTTATCCAGCAGCTGCTTAAAAACCTCCAATGTTGGGGCATTCACAACGTCTGGAGGCAAGCTGTTCCACTGATTAACTGTTCTGCCTGTCAGGAAAATTTTTCTTAGTTCTAAGTTATCTCCCTCCTTGTTTAATTTCCACCCATTGCTTCTTGTCCTACCCTCAGGTGCTTTGGAGAATAGGTTGACTCCTTCTTCTTTGTGGCAACCCCTGAGATATTGGAACACTGCTATCATGTCTCCCCTGGTCCTTTTTTCCATTAAAGTATTTTTCATTATCAATGAGAAACTTTAAATAACCCCCCCCCCCCGAAAAACATGCAGTGTTTACATAATGAATATTTGTAAAAATTGACTATTTTTATGATTGAGATGGTTAAGCAGTCATTTGGAGTATTGCAATAGTTGCTGACAGATCTCTCTGTTTTCAGATCCCAAATAATATGATTCTTATAATCCATAATTTTCTTGATTCATATCTTTCTTCTGCCTCTAGGTCCCATCTTGGCTGGATTATCAGAGTTGTTATCAATTCAGTTAGGTCAGTGCGGTTAACCTATCAGAACATCATCATTATCAGATTTGGAAGGAATCTTGGAGGTCTTCCTGTCCGACCCCTTGCTTAAGCAAGAGATCTTATACCATTCCAGACAAATGGATGTCCAATCTCTTCTTAAATGTTTGTAGTGATGGAGCACCCACAATCTCTTAGGAAAGGAATTCCCCTGGTTGATTATTCTAACTGCCAGGAAATTCCTTCTTAGTTCTAGATTCCTTCTCTTCTCAGTTAGTTTCCATTCATTGTTTCTTGTCTTGCCTACGGCTGCTTTAGCTAATTGCATCTTTGAGGCAGCCCCTCAAATATTAGAACATTGCTCTCAAGTCACCCCAGTCCTCTTTTTCACTAGACCAGAAAGACCCAATTTCTGCAACAATTCTTCATATTTTAGCTTCAAGCCCCTAATCATCTTTGTTGTTCCTTTTTTTTTTTGCACTCTTTCCAGAGTCTCAATATATATTTGTGTTGTTTTATTTTGTAGCAACCAAAACAGGGTGCAGTATTCCAAGTATGGTCTTACCAAAGCTTTATAAAATGGTATTAACACTTCACATGATCTTGATTTTATGTCTCTGTTGTTGCAGCCTAGGATTGTATTGGCCTTTGTTGTTGGCTGCAGCACACTCATATTTAGGTAATTGTCTACTAGAACTCCAAGATCCATCTCGCAGTTACTGCCATTGAGACTTGTTTCACCCAATCGGTGGATTAACAGCCAGTTATTTAAATTACTTTCTGTAATTACAATTGATGTTCCAATGTACTCCCCTGGATCTGAGTTGCTAAGTTTTCCTTTGATTTAGAAAGGCTAACTCCATGTTTTTGAACTGTCTCCAATTTAATATCAACTCTTTGAAATTGACCTCTGCTTGAATTGCAACTGGAGTCCGATCTCCTGAATTTTGGTGATAAAGAGTTAAAATACTTATCGTTTGTCCTCTGGTGCTTTCTGAAACTGGAAAAACTCTTTTCGGTGACAGTATTGAACACCAATTTAAATTATGGCAACACAGAGATTAGATTATGCTTTTAAATTGAATATTATATTGTCAAACTTCTTATTGATGTAATTTTCACTTTGCTTATACTGTTCTTAGAGATAAGCAAATACCAAACGAAATAAAAATATTATTACCCCAAATGCACTGATCTGTTGAATTGGGAGTAGGGAGTGAATTATCTTAACCATTCAATCAATCTGCAGCTGAAAAACAATTGTAAAGAGAAATGAATGAAATTTAGAAAGGTTATTTGACATTATATAGATGAAAATTATCTGAAACCCACTTCCTTGAGAATCTACAGTTCTTTAATGCTGGCAAAATAAACTATGCCTGCAGCGCATTTTATCCTAGAAGACACTCATCGTATTTCTAAGTCACTGGAGCAGTTCCACTCCTAGTTCAGGCATTCACACAAAACAGCTTCACAGCCAGGCAAAACATATTTTCTAGAGATTCCCAAACACAGATGGTCTGTGTTCTGCAAATAAACATCCCAATGGACATTTACTGAAAACGTCTGCATCACAGGGAAATAAATCTTAATTGTTCCCAATCTATTTGTTTGATGTGCAATGAATTCCAAGTGATAAGGCTTATAATCTATTGCATATTGTGGATGAAACCAATCCCAGCAGAAAGTTGTTTACCCATTCCAATATCTCTTTGTACTTGAACCGGGGAATTTTCAGTGAAAGGCATAAGCTGTCAGCAAGACATGAGAAAGATCAGAACAAATGCAAACAGTTTCTAACTCAGCAGCGGCTATAAGAGTCAATGCATAATAAAAATATACTGTCCAGAAATTTTGCTGCTCAAATCAATTCACACAAACATATACATGAAATACATCCCCATCATCACTTCATTTTTGCCAAAGGTAGTTTCTCTGTAATCAGCCATCCAGTCCTAGTTTTAACAGCACCAATCAAATAGTTTCATGGAATAAACTACTGGAAAAATTTAGCCAGTATAAAATGAAACAAGCCATAGAATGGATATTTTGCATATTTATGGGTCTAAAAGCTAGAATCAGAACAACTGTACAGTGGTACCTCTACTTAAGAATGCTTCTACTTAAGAACTTTTCTAGATAAGAACCAGGTGTTCAATATTTTTTTGCCTTTTCTTAAGAACCATTTTCTACTTAAGAACTCGAGCCCAGAAAAATTGCCCAGGAAATTTGAGAGTGGCACAAAGGCCCGGCCAGTTTCCTGCCATTCCCCATTTAACTCAGCGCGCGTCTGATTCTCCCTCGCTATATCCTGAACTCATAGCCCATCCTGTGGCTGGCCTCCCACCTGTTCTACTACCTGTAACCCCGCCCCCCCCACTAATTCATAAGCACTATCTGAATCCGAGTCCTCAATATCTTCATCCTCCTCCCACTGATCAGGAGTATGTACAACATAAACAGTCTTATATACTACCAATATGTGTTTGATAAAATAAATAAAAATTTTTAAAAGAAAGAAAGAAGAGTTCTTCATGCTATTTGAGCTTGGTAAACTCTTGTTCTATTCCAGGTTAGCAGTGTATATTAACTGGGGAATTCTAGGAGTTGAAATATATTCAATACACAATGCATCTTTAAGTTGCCAAGTTTGAAAAACCCTATTCTATCTCCTGTCATGTTCCATTTCATAGATAACACTTTCCAAGAACAAACTATAAGCAGAAAAAGTCCAGGACTACTTCCAAATTGGTTCATTCTATAAGACAGTGCTTCTCAATTATTTTCTGTTAGCCCTCCTCCCTCAGGCAGAAGAAACATCCCCCCCCCCAAAAAAAAAACCCTCTCCAATCTGGGTTCCTAAGGAATTTTAGTGTTAATATTTATTATTTTACTTATTATAAGATGCAAGCAAATGAGTAAAATTTAGATGAGTGATACATTGAGTTTTCCTGACCCAACCATTATTCAGCAGCCAGAAATATGTACACCCAATGTTAAATCTATTAAACAAGTTTCAATTAAACTAATCAGTTATTGCCAACACTTGCAAATGAATGTATCACTTTGAATCTAAAAAACCTGATTGGTATTTCCATCAGTTTCCAAAAAGCTATAAACTGGCAATTGGACAAGGAAATAAATAGATTCCCATTAGATTTGCATGAAGGGCATTTTATATTTGAAAGTAGCAATTAAAAGAACCAATTAACCCCAACCGCTTTGATGCTCAACCACTCAAAAACAATTTGGTTGGAAGCTTCATTATGTAGTTTACAGAGATCAACGAGAGTTGCATCAAGACAAAGATGTTTTGAATATAATATTCTTTCAGGAACTCATAAGACAGTTGACTTTGTAGCCCTCAGCTATATAGCAGTCATCAAAATTGTCATCAGTAGACATTAAATAAGTTTTGAGAATCTGCCTACAATAGAGCATAAATATATTTTGCTAGTTCAGAGAATGGAATAGCAATAGCACTTAGACTTATATACTGCTTCACAGTGCTTTATAGCCTCTCTAAGCAATTTATAGAATCAGCATATTGCACCCAACTATCTGGGTCCTCATTTTACTGACTTTGGAAGGAAGGCTGAGAATTGCTGGCAGTTGGCAATCAGCAGAATTACTGTATCTGGCAATACTGTATTTTAACCGCTGTGCAACTGCAGTTCATGAATATATATCCATTCACCGTTAAAACTATTTTATCTGTTTGTAACTTTCAACTAGGTGAAATCAGAAGGTATATTAAAGTTATTGAACCAAGAAGTGGGCAAAATTATCAGTGGTGGGTTCTTAGCTACCTCATTGCTATCTTCCTGCGCCACATGGGTGCGTACCTGCACAATGAAAAAACTGTAAAAAAAATTTGATTAAAAAAGCCAAAAACATTCATTCATTCATTTATTCATTCGTTTGTTTGTTTGTTTGTTTATTTATATTTATATGCCGCCCTTCTCATCCAACTCAGGGAGGATTACAACATAATAAATACAATACAAAATGTGTAGAAATCTAATATTACAAATCTAAAAATTTCTAAAACCCCCCTTATCTTAAAAACACAATAAAAAATAATCCAGATATCACCTGCCTCCAAGAAGTACACATCAAAAAGGATCAACATCAAATTCTAGAATGTCCGAAACTAGGAAAACTTTTTGTAGCCCTAGCCCCAGTTAAAAAACGTGGGATCGCAATTTCGGCTGAAACCGAAATTATTATATTCAGATGAGGATGGAAGGATTTTGATAGTACAAATAAATAAAGAAAATATCCCAACAGTAATAATCTCAATATGTGCCCCAAATACAAATCAGACTCAATTCTATGCAAAGATACATAGAATATTATTAGAAATCGAACCAGCAAAAATAGTGATTGTTGGAGATTACAATTCAATAGTAGATAGGAAAAAAGACTATAAAAGTAGCAATAAAAAAAAGACCAGGAAAGTTTTTCCGTCTACCTTTAATCAAATGGCAGAAGAATTTTACTTGAAAGATGTATTATTATTCTTTCCTTTACAGAATCACATGTATATACACTCTGTAAATGTTGTATTGTTGTTTTGTCTTTTTCCTGTTTCGTTTTTAATGTATATAATTAATAAAGTATTTTATTTTAAAAAAAACACAATCATCCACATTCGTCCAAGTAATTTAACCATTTGTGGCCGGAGTGTGTTCTTAACACTCATGGCCCCCCATGCCTGCCAGCACAGGTGGGTCTTCAGGGCCTTGTAAAGATGGCGACCACATGCACAGTGCTAGAAGAAAAAATTAATTTAAAAAGTTCAAAATTAATGAATATTTTTTTTAAAAAAAATGATGATGCCCATGGACCAGCATCGAC
Source organism: Erythrolamprus reginae (assembly GCF_031021105.1). Taxonomy (NCBI): domain Eukaryota; kingdom Metazoa; phylum Chordata; class Lepidosauria; order Squamata; family Dipsadidae; genus Erythrolamprus; species Erythrolamprus reginae. The sequence goes on along the minus strand of NC_091953.1, from coordinate 109,238,244 downwards.
CGAATTGGTTCCATGACATCATTGTGACATCATCAGTAGGTTGCTATCTGTTTGGGCGAACTGATCCGAACCAGGAGGAACCACTTTTGAAGCTTATAGAATGTGAAGTCTCATGGAAATTAAATTTGGGAAAGTTATGATCACTTCAGCAGCACTGCCCTCCTGTTGCTTCAGCGCCACTGCCATGTTGCCACAATCAGTTCCAATCATGTGGTCCTCATTTCCAATGTTCCCAGACAACTTGCCAGAAATCTCAGGGACTGCCTTCTGCTGCACGAATCCCAGCGACCAGTTAGGTCCCACAGAGTGGGTCTTCTCCGGGTCCTGTCAACTAAACAATGCCGCTTGGTGGAACCCAGGGGAAGAGCCTTCTCTGTGGCGGCCCCGGCCCTCTGGAACCAACTCCCCCCAGTGATTAGAATTGCCCCCACCCTCATGGGGGAATTGAGATTCCCTTTCCCCCTAGGCCTTTACAATTTTATGCATGGTATGTCTGTATGTATGTTTGGTTTTTTATATTTAATGGGTTTTTAATTGTTTTTAGTATTGGATTATTATTGTACGCTGTTTTATGATTGCTGTTAGCCGCCCCGAGTCTTCGGAGAGGGGTGGCATATAAATCCAATAAATAATAATAAATAATAATAATGCTGACAAGAAAACGTGCAAGAAGGGAGGAAGGGAAACAAGGAAGCTCTTCAATTCTTTTTGCTACGATATCTTTCCCAAAAGTTGCTCCCACTCTCACTGATCTTTTGCCTGCCCATGATCACTCTCTTTCATTGAATAGGTAAGAAAATATATTTGAAACAATGATCCATCAGGTCACAGGTTGTCTTGTGTGTATGGTTGTATTTGTCACTTATACTGGTCTCTGACTTAATAATTGAATACGAAGGGGTTGGGGTGAAGAAGAAATAAGAGAGATGAACTCAATTTGATCAAAAAAGCAAAGCTTTTAAGCCAGCAACAGGCAGAAAAAGAAAGGAAATACTTTTTTTCAGTTGAGCTATAGCATTAAGGCAAAAGATAGATTGACAATAAAGCTACTGGAGCAGTGAATAGCTTCCGCCTTTTAGGATAAACCATCAACAGTATAGGAACAAGCAGTCAAGAAATACATAACAGGCTAGAACTTGGTAGAGCGGCCATGAAAGCATTGGAAAATATATTCAAATGTGCAAACCAACTCATGAGTCCTTCAGGATTGGGCGACATAGAAGTCGAATAAATAAATAAATAAATTATATGTGTTGTGGTTAGCTCTGGCCCAGCTCCTGCCCCAAGGACTGTGGATGTGGGGGAGACATCCACATGCTGCAGGCCTGTTTTGCCCCCGGTAGAATCTGCTGATGAAGGCTCCTCTGACCAAGAAGACATGAGTGACAGGGAGGAGGAGAGTGGGGCAGACAGCTCAGAAGGAGATCAATTATCTAGCTCCTCCTTGGATTCAGAACAAGAGTTAATGATACAGCCACGCATGCGGAGAGCGATGCATAGGCAGCAACAACTGAGAGATTATTATCAAAGAAAATGAGGCCACCTGTGGTTGGATGGGGCTGTGGTAATTAGTGAGGCTGCTATAAATAGCAGCCTGTGGGTTTGGCCATTGTGGAGGATTATCTGATCGTTGTGTTTCGTGACCGCTTTGCTGCCTTTGACCTTTTGTGTGCTGATTTCCCCCCGCTTTGAAACTAAACCAGGGCAAAGTGTGTTTCACCTTGTGAAAGAAGAAGGACTGTGAATTGCCTCACAGATGCAAGCTAAGTATCACAGAACTGATAAGGGACTTGTACAAATTACCAGTTTGTTTGGAGATGAGTGCTCTTTGCTATACCAAAAGAGGGCTCGGTTTTAAGTGAATTTTAATTATAAAGAACATTGTTTTGAATTTTCAAACATGTGTATGTCTGAAATTTGTACCTGTGAATTTTTGGGAGGATTCTACCAGAGAGCCTGACAGAACACTATATAAGCAAAAAAATATTTTACTTAAAACATTTCTTTTTAAATATATATATATTATTGATTTTATAATGTAAAACACACACACACAACATATAACAAGTGCTCAGTCATTAGTGCCCACCACCAGACAATATTTATACCCCTCCACCAAAATGGGAGACATATTTTGTATATACCATTTTAACTCAAGAGCAATATATCTACTTACATATTATACAGTGATTCCAATTTATCCCTTGTAGCTTGGTCTCGAATTCACACATTCCTTTAGTTGCCTTATACCAAACTTCATGCAATTTCCAATTAAAAATGAAAACAACATAAACATTCATATTAAAATTATTAAAAACTTCTGATATGTGGACAACTCATCTTATCCTAGCACTTGGGAGAAAAACCAGGTCTCCAATTATTTTTGGAAGATTAGAAAGGTTAGAGGCCGGCGTAACTTCAGGAGGAAGTAAAATAGAAATATATAAAATAGAGGTAAAACCTCCTAGTTCTCATGTGATGGCAATGTTTAAGGAAAGAGATAAGCGGCCTAGCCATGCTATGTAACCAGTTAAAATATGTAGACGTCCTTAGGGGCAGATAATCTTGCCCAATGTCATATTGGCTTTTAAAAGTACCTTGAATTACACCTGGGAGGAAACTACTGCAACTCTTGCAAGATACATGTTATATAGATGAGGGTAGTAGTTGGTTGCTACCAGAACAGTAAAGGATGCTGCACCAGTAGTAAAAATTGAGCTGTGCACACAGCTAGGAGTGTCTTGCATGCACGCATACGTGCAGTAATGGGCAGTCAAAAATTTTACTGCCACACTGTGGGTATGGCTTATTTTGTGGATGTGGCTTGCTAGTCATGTGACCAGGTGGGAGTGGCTAAATGATCATCATCATAGTTCAAGTGAACTGTTAAGTCCTCAACTCACAACATCACCACTTCCCACCCTCTATTTCCTACCCCTCAGGCTGGGGAGCTAGGCAAACAGGTGCCACTCAGCTGTTGAGAAAAGATGGGGAAGGAAAAGGACCTCCCATAACTCCCGCCAGCAGTGTTCCCTCTAATTTTTTTGGGGGGTGGGCGGAAAAGTAGTTTCTGAGCGGCAGTCCCTTCGGGACTGGGGGGCACAGAAATATTAAGTAAGTAAGTAAGTAAGTAAGTAAGTAAGTAAGTAAGTAAGTAAGTAAGTAAGTAAGTAAGTAAGTAAGTAAGTAAACAAACAAACAAACAAACAAACAAAAAACCCATCCTGTTTTGCCTCAGTGAATTTCAAAATAAAATACTGTACTGTGTGTCTATAACAGTGAGCTCATAATAGGGCAACTCTATCAATATCAAAATGCCACTTAAATAGTTGAGCTAGTTTCAAACTAGATTTTGATTTTCTTTCTCTCTTCCTTACTCCCATTCTTTTTTTCTTTTTTCCTTCCTCTCTTTTTTCTATCTGTTTCTCTCTCTTCCTCTCTTCCTCTCTCTCTCCTTCCCTCTCACTCTTTCCCTCTCGGCTTCTGGGCAGGTTTGAAAAACTCTGAGTTGATGATGATTTTTAAGTGAGCGATTGCTCACTGCTCAGCTTAGAGGGAACTATGCCTGCCAGTGCTGGTCTCCCTGCCGCTTTCCAAGGAGGAAGACAGGAGGGGGGATTTTAAAATATTGGAAAGCCAAGGTTATTATTGCCGCATGATGCCTTTTCATCTCATTTGCGGGTGGAGTGAGGACTTCACAAGGGGAAAAAGAGGAGGGGAGACTGGTAATCCAGAAAGTGACTGCCACCAGTGAGCTGGAACTGCGCACGCAGCTTTATTTCTGCCGGTGGAACTGCATTCTACCCCGTCCTGCCTGCTGCCCACCCCTGCCTGCATGTTCCAGCAAGATTTTGCTTCTGCACATGCACAGGAAACAAAATCTTGTGATTTATCATTACTTTCTACCATGCTTATAAAAACTACAATCCTATTGTATTGTAGTTTGTGTATTGTACAATCCTATTGCATTCTGTTTGTCGAACTATTTGTTCGGCAAATAAATAAAATAAAATAAGCAAAGGGCTGCAAGTATTTTGCTGCAGAATAAATGGAGCAAGCTGTAGACCGAACCACATTCTCCCACCAATCTGACCTCACCAATAAAGTGTTTGAAATAACAGAGTCCTGCATCTGTATCTGTTTAAAAACCTGTTGGCTTCAGCAGCCGCACATTAATGCAAATCTAATGTACCTGCTGGTATGATTAGCTGAATCAAATGGTGGCATTTAACTAACACCTAAATAATCTTAATTAGGATCCTCAGCTCATCTTAGCACTTGGAACTCTACAGATGGATAGTCTTAATTATCAGCCTTTTGATTAGAATAACTGCTCTAATCAAGATGATGTATGCCTGATAGACAGCGTATCAGTAAATTAATGGCAGTTGTTAAGGGGAAACATAAGCAGAGGAAAGAGAGAGAGAGAAAGGGAGGGAGGGAGGACTGACTGACTGTCTCCAGTTTGAATCATGAGAGACAACCAAGTTAAATGATATGGGAACATAAACTCTATTCTGAAGGTAGTATTAAGCTTTCACATTCTTACTGTTCCTGTGCTTTTATGAAAACTATATTGTGTTTTTTACACACACCGTTTCCAAATGCAGGTCCTATGCATAGCTTTGATGGCTTAATAAAGTGGCATTTGTTGACAGAGCGACAGAATAACATCCTGCTCAAAGCTAGTCACTGTGTTCATTAGATGTAACTGTCTCTCTGTGTCACAGCGCCATTAGAACACCAAAGTATTCCATTGCACTAGTTCAGCACACTATGCAAAAACGTGTCAACAAACTAAGGGGACTGCCATTATGTGTTCAACTGTACAGATACTTTTTGTTGAAACCTTTCTACTCAAACGTAGAAACATAGAATATTGACGGCAGAAAAAGACCTCAGGGTCCATCTAGTCTGCCCTTTTACTATTTCCTGCATTTTATCTTAGGATGGATATATGTTTATCCCAGGCATGTTTAAATTCAGTTACTGTGGATTTACCAACCACGTCTGCTGGAAGTTTGTTCCAATCATCTACTACTCTTTTAGTAAAATAATATTTTCCCATGTTGCTTCTGATCTTTCCCCCAACTAACCTCAGATTGTGTCCCCTTGTTCTTGTGTTCACTTTCCTATTAAAAACAATTCCCTCCTGAACCTTATTTAACCCTTTAGCATATTTAAATGTTTTGATCATGTCCCCCCTTTCCCTTCTGTCCTCCAGACTATACAGATTGAGTTCATTAAGTCTTTCCTGATAAGTTTTATGCTTAAGACCTTCCACCATTTTTTTTAGCCCATCTTTGGACCCGTTCAATTTTATCAATATCTTTTTGTAGGTGAGGTCTCCAGAACGGAACACAGTATTCCAAATGTGGTCTCACCAGCACTCTGTAAATAACCTTTGGAAGAGTTCTCATGGTGGACAAACCCAAGCAAGTCCATGAAGAAAACTGTATTGCATTGGCATCCATCGGTCTTGAAAAACCATGGTATCATGCTCTGGATTTTCCATAGCATAAAGCCTGGGTAGGTTAGTATGGAGGATAAACTGTTATTTAAGCAGCAGATTCCCCCTCTCTGGGTTTCTGAAATAATCCAATGGAATGGCAAAAGCCAATACAATTGGTTCCAGCTACGTCACAGGAGGTATCAGAACATGGCTGTATTCAGTCACGAATTGCTTCTGGGACTCTGGCTCTGGATTTTGCCTCAAGGTTTACTCCTGAAGTCTTTTCCAGTGATGGATATAGTAAGAGGTGGGCTTCTAAGGTGGAACAGTGACGTGTGCTTGCCTCCATGGCTCTGAGTACAAGTACAAGTGGAGTCCGTGCAATTATGCTACTGCAGGTCAGGAAGCGAAATTGCACACGGACATGCAGGTATGCCAAACTGTAACCGGAAAAGACAGGGAGAAGTCTCTGTGGGGGCCACTCTAGGAATCTCCTGGGAGGAAACAGGGCCAGAATCTCCTGGGAGGAAACAGGGCTGGAAAAGATGGGGAGAAGCCTCCATGTGGCCTCTCTAGGAATCTTCTTGAGAGGAAACAGAGCCTCCATCCTCCCTGTGGTTTCCCCAATCGCATACATTATTTGCTTTTACATTGATTCCTGTGGGAAAAAGTGCTTCTTCTTACAAACTTTTCTACTTAAGAACCTGGCCACAGAATGAATTAAGTTTGTAAGTAGGGGTACCACCATATATGGTTACTGTATGTTGTATTGATTTTCTGTGGGATGATTTTTTTTCTTATTTTTGTCATACATCAATCCGGAGTTAAATTATTGTGGCAGCAAAAATATATGCTAAACAAATGAATAAATGATCTGAAGGATATTAATAATTAAATGGGCACTTAATCAAGAATTCATTCTTCCAATAGATATTCTGTCCATCAGTGACTTGATCATGTCCGTCACATAAAGATGTGGCTTGACTTTGGGAAACTTTTGCTGTCTTTTGTTTTATATCAGCATGTGAACATAATAAACTAATTACACTATACCCGACAGATACATTTTTAAGGAAGCTGTGCCAGACCCACATAGAGTAGATATGCAATCCGTAATTAAGAATATTTAAATTGCTAAATCATATGTAGCTCTACATTTGACAAATGAAAGGGTCTACGTATTTTAAACTAATTAATATTTAATAAACACTTTTATATGGCTTGATTAAGTGCCCATTTAATGCCTGTTTGAAGTAATTAACCATTTCCAATTTACATCTAACAAATGAGAATATGAAACAACCCTAAAAAACTGTATGCAGGTGGGAAAGGGTGGCTATAATAATAATAATATAATAATATATAATTATATTATATAATATATAATATATTATAATAATATATAATGTATAATAATTATATAATAATAGGGCTCTATAAAACCACGCATTTTAGAATAATTCCCTTAACAAACCTAAAAGGTGAGGGAAAAAACTTTGATTTATGTACTGTATCTTTGCAGTATTAATGTAAGCTGTTTTTTGCTTATCAAAATTCAATGATTAAAGAAAATACGGTTCCGGCTGTGGGTTTTTTCTTTTCTTTTTAAAATATAATTTATGAGATTTTTATAAAACAATACAATTTTGACTTCCATCCTTGTTTCTATAAGATAATTTACCCCCGGAAGCCGAGTAACGACGCTGAGACATGTTGTGGATTAAAATATGGGTCATTTATTGAATTAACATAAATTTAAATAAATTTGCATAAATTTGCATATACCAATTTCAATATTTAAATTCAGAACGAACTAAGGACCTGCAGAGGCCAAAACTAATGGGGCGGAAATTACTACCATAACATTCCTTGGCAACATTGGGCAAAAACTCCCTGCTGACCCAGGTGAAGGTACCACCTTCACCTGGATCCAGGCCATGCCCCTTCGTCGTGTGGGAGGAGTCCACCCTCCAATCCCCGTGGGAATTGGATCCGGTGATTCCCATGGACATCCTCTCTCCAATCCCCGACGTTGTTCCAACCTCTAGTTCCTGGAGAGAGGCGGTCCATCACCCTTTGAAGGATGCCCAAAGGAGCATGCGCAGTTGCTTCTAATTGCCCATTTCCGCCCCTAATCTGCCAAACCCAATGACCAAAGGGAGGCCTATACCACTAAGTGCGCCGCATCCCCTAACCAATCCAGTCCACACCGTCAGTGTGGAATAGGTGAAAAAACGGCCGCCTCTAAAGGGGAGGCCGCAAAAAATTCCTATTCGGCCCCGAGGCGACCTCCTTAGGACACACTGTTGATAGTGGAGGGTGGGCGGGTGTTCGCATGAGGAGCCCAGGCAAGGGGGAGGTCTTGTCCAGATCGCCCTTAAATAGGGCGATCCAGGACCTCCCACAAATCCCAGCAGGCAGCGCGCCGCCCTGGCGCGCTGCCAAAAGCCGAATTTCCTGGTTCCGAGGAACCCGGAAGTCCGGACTTAGAAGAGCTACCGGCAGCGTCTCCCCGGCCCCGCAGGTAATTTTGGCTGGCGCTTAAAACCGCCAGCCGTGCATTTCCATCTTATTCTTCCCCCTCCCTTTTAATCTTCCTGCAGTCCCCCACGCCCAGTTTTGGGCCTAGCAAGCCTTCCTCCATTCCCCTAGAAGTCAAAATGGGCATGGGAAGGTGCTCTCCTTTGTGTCTAGCAAGCTCCTTATATCCCCCTGGGAGCCAAAAGGGGCACAGGGGACCATGGAAGCAGGGATAGGTTGTGATTTACCTCACTATCAGTTTCCTTCCTCCTGCCCCATGTGGTAAAAAAAAAAAGGCCGAAAAACAAATGGTGGTTGCATGCAAAGTGCCGGGACTTAGCTTCTGCACATGCCCAGAAGGAAAAATATATATATTCTCTTTTTTCAGACTAAAGTCCAATATAAGACTTCTTTTTAAAAAAATAAAATAAATCTTAATCATCTTTTTTTCTAACAGAAAATGCAATTTGGGCTACGCAAACTGAGAATGGCTTATGTTTGATTTACTTTAGTTAATTTATGCAACCTGACTTCAAGCAGACACAAATTTCAGAAGTCACAAAAGTAATATCAGCTCTTTGCAAATCAGTGGTCTATTATTTTGAATAGAAATGGCCAGGAGCTTTTATACAGTTTGGGTAGTCCTGCTTCAAAGGTATTCTGCTTTTCTAAATTTTCTATCCACATAAACGACCTTCCTTATCTTAAAAACAGGACGAAAGACCTTTCAGAAACTACAGAAAGGGCTTCTCGCTTAACATAAATGACTTGGCAGGGATTTTCAGTCCATCACAGTTTTCTCATTGTATTTTTTTTTCATTAGAGGTATGCAAATCACTCCTTATCCAAAGAAGATATTAAAGCAGCATTTCTATTTAAAACATCAACATATTGATTCAGTTTAGGAAAAGGTGTTTTTGCACATCAAACTAAGCCAATGAGTAGATTCAAGTCATAGATTTGAGCAAATTGCATCTGAAGTGAATCTTCACACATTCATCTTGTTCATAACTCTGGCACAGTTACAACTAACCTTTGATGTCTACACATAACGCGATTTATATGTGAAGTGCCCCTTATCGATCTAAAGTGATATTTCAAAGAACTACTGATCCAACCTAATTGTAACCCTGTTCCTTTTTAGCTGATTTCAGATCCAATCATTACTACATATTCAAAAGGGAAAGTCAAAATATTTTTATCAGCTTAGTTAATACTAGTATACACCTGTCTGTCCTAAACTCCGATATAGTAAAACATTCTTTGGTAAGGCTAAAGGTTTTGCTTTTTAAAGGTTTCCCTTTTATATGTGGACAACTGAAATTATTTTCATTGAAGTCATAAAGGTCATTTTTTGTTGTTCGGCATACAAACCAAACCAAACCAAACAAAAACCACACCAGATTTCACCTACAGACAATAGAGATTAAATCACATACAAAATATCTTATCTCCTATAGCAGAGGTGTCAAAGTCAAGGACCACGAGCCAGAGCCAACTCACAAGGTGCTTAAATCTATCCCACAAAGTCAGCCTGGAAACAGCAAAGGACTGGCCTGCAGTGCCTCTGGCAGCCAAAATGGGGCATGGAGGGCATATCACACACACACACACACACACACACACACACACACACACACACACAAATATCCCATTTTTGACCTGGACAGCCTCCTACAGCACTTTGCCAGCCAAACCAATATGGCAGGAGGTCAACCAGGGTGAAAATGGGAGGTCCCGCGCAATTGCTCCATGCCCCATTTTGGCCAGCAGGGTGCTGCAGGGGGCCATCCAGGCTGAAAACAGGGCACGCAGGGTCTCTGGCATTCCCACATGCCCCATTTTGTCCATCATCTCTCCATCCCACCCACCCCTAACCAGACTGCAGAGGAGAACTACAGTGCTGATGCAGACCTCAAATAAATCCAGTTTAACATGCCTGTCCTACTCTAATTTTCTTTGGGGAAAAGGAATCCTCAGTATTGTATTGTGTTAGCAAAAACTTCAGAAAAGAAGGATTTAGGGGTAATGATTTCTGACAGTCTCAAAATGGGTGAACAGTGCAGTCAGGTGGTAGCGAAAGCAAGTAGAAAGCTTGGCTGCACAGCTAGAGGTATAACAAGCAGGAAGAGGGAGATTGTGATCCCACTGTATTGAGCGCTGGTGAGACCTCATTTGGAATACTGTGTCCAGTTCTGGAGACCTCACCTACAAAAAGATATTGATAAAATTGAACAGGTCCAACGACGGGTTACAAAAATGGTGGAAGGTCTTAAGCATAAAATTTATCAGGAAAGACTTAATGAACTCAATCTGTACAGTCTGGAGGACAGAAGGGAAAGGGGGGGGACATGATCGAAACATTTAAATATGCTAAAGGGTTAAATAAGGTTCAGGAGGGAAATGTTTTAATAGAAAAGTGAACACAAGAACAAGGGGACACAATCTGAGCTTAGTTGGGGGAAAGATCAGAAGCAACATGAGAAAATATTATTTTACTAAAAGAGAAGTAGATGCTTGGAACAAACTTCCAGCAGACGTGGTTGGTAAATCCACAGTAACTGAATTTAAACATGCCTGGGATGAACATACTATATATCCATCCTAAGATAAAATACAGGAAATAGTATAAGGGCAGACTAGATGGATCATGAGGTCTTTTTCTGCCGTCAGTCTTCTATGTTTCTATGTTTCGGATGATGACAATATCAAATCTCAGTGAAGGATTTATCAGTGATGCATAGCTAGAGTGTGACACTTGGGAAATTACACAAGTTTCAAAAAGTATAAACATACAACTTACTTCTCAAGTAAAAGCTTACAATTTCAGGCATCCTAATTACATTTTGTCTTTTAATTAGGGAAGTATATTGGTTTCAAGTATATTTAACATCAAAAGGCAATTACAAAGAAAATGTGTGCATCTATGTATGCATCATGAGTAATACATTTCACACTGAGTCAACAACAATAAGACTAACTACTAAGGATAATAAAAGTAATTTAGTTAACTGAACAGATTATTTTTCATAAAAAATTGAACAATAAGTTTGTCCATGGGTATAATTGTTAATAAGTAGTTTTTAAAAAGAAGTATATTAAGAAAACATTGCAGAGTGATGTTTCTCAAAGTAATAAGAATTTTGATGTTTCTCAGAATAATATTCCTTGGAACATTAAGAAATTAATTTTCGAATGCCTCTCTGCATGCAACAGGAGAGACAAGTACCATAGTTAATCCTAGTCTTTTTTCTCAAAAGAAGTTCTGAACATTGATTAATATTTCCTTTAGAATGGGAGTGCAGTTGTAGTACAGATGAAATGTCATCATGATAAATCAGAGAAAGTTAGGTAAATTTGAGTAATTTGAACAAATTACCACGTTCTTGAGATGGAACAAATGATTGTAATCTACATTACCATGATTCGAAAGTATATGCAATTATATGCAAAGTTTTTGTTCCAATATTTTCCTCTGAAGCTCTGGTACACTATCTCCCCAGGGCTAGATTTTTTAAAATTCCAGAATTGGATTTAATGACCTATTCAAAAATACCCTGCCTTGATTTGAAAAAAATATATATGGGAGAGAGCAGAAGAAAATTCTATCAAACTTGGAAGATTCTGCTATTACACCCTACACCAAAAAAGTAACAGTAAATCAAGACAAGTATACATCTTGTGAATACTTATTGGATTTTCAATTCTATGGGTTCCTTAGATATTAGTGCTTAAGAATCCAAATAAATAAGAGTGCAAAAGGTTCCCTGTGCTCAACAGTCAAACAGAGAGTAGAAACCTTGGTTATGTTTGTATTACGGAACTCCTGGATATCTGGTCCAAACTTTTACCACTAAAGTATAGAAGTGTCACACCTGTGTAACTGCAGGACATGTAACAATTAAGTCTCTGAATCACTCCAAAGCCTTATATTCAGGAACCTTTGAAGTCCCCCCCACCCAATCAAGAACTCAACAGGGAGGCTTCAGACAATTAAGATTTCAGACAACTGACAGCAGGCAAGCACATGTTATTCTCCTTCTTACTCTCCTTCAATCTCAAGTTTAGAATATTACTGTCAGCCCTTATAGATCCAGATGTCTCAGCACATTTCAGTGGTTAGTCTATAGCAGTGATTTTCAACCTTTTTTGAGCCGCGGCAGCCACCTTTTACATTTACAAAATCCTGGGGCACACCACCAACCAAAGTGACACAAAATGACACTCTAACACAGTACATATTATACATATAGTTAATAATATAGTTTCTAAATGTATTTATACTCACTTAGTGTGAATAGGATAGATATAACCAGTTGAGGCTGAGGCTTCACCTAGTGGTGGCAACATTTACCTCCAGTCCAAATCAGGACCACGGGAGGAGTAGCAGCTTCAACTACTCGCCAGGGCCACACAATGACAAGTGCGCGGCAGCCCGAGCAGGGACCTTCCTTGGTGTGGATGAGAGGCGGCCTGCTATTGGTTCATCGCTAGTGGTCGGGATGAATCCAAGTAGGTGATTGGTCAGTGAGTGTTCCCTGTCCCTCCACTCTTCCTGTCACTGATAGCTGGAGGGATTCTGAGGGGAATATTTATGTTCGGATGGAGGCAGCTGGTGGTGGGCCAGATAAATGGCCTCCATGGGCCGTATTCAGCACAAGGGCTGTAGTTTGGGGACCCATGTTTAATTTCCCCACGGCACGCCTGACCATGTCTCACGACACACTAGTGTGCCGCGGCACACTGGTTGAAAAACACTGGTCTATAGTGCAGCTGTTAAGATTGTCCACAGTTATTAAATAGTTGTGGAAATGATCGACAAGTTGGCATTCCAAGCTGGTCCTGTTTCATCATATGTAACAACTGTCCAACCAACAATAAATTATAACATCAGATTTTTGCTACTCTGTGTTACTGGTCCCTTATATGTTCCCATTGTGCTAGGTACTGATTGATTGCAAACTCATAATTTGTTTTATTTATTTATTTATTCATTGGATTTGTATGCCGCCCCTCTCCGCAGACTCGGGGCGGCTAACAACAATAGCAAAACAGCATATAACAATAATCCAATACTAAAAACAGTTAAAAACCCATTATTATAAAAACCAATCATACATGCATAAAATTGTAACGGCCTAGGGGGAAAGTGTGTCTCAATTCCCCCATGCCTGGTGGCAGAGGTGGGTTTTAAGCAGCTTATGAAAGGCAAGGAGGGTGGGGGCAATTCTAATCTCTGGGGGCAGTTGGTTCCAGAGGGCCAGGGCCGCCATAGAGAAGGCTCTTCCCCTGGGCCCCGCCAAGCGGCATTGTTTGGTTGACGGGACCCAGAGAAGACCCACTCTGTGGGACCTAACTGGTCGCTGGGATAATCCAAAGTAAGTAACAATTTCTTTTCCATCTCAGTTATATCAACACCACTACCTTTCTTTCTTTCTCTTCAGTTCAGGTCTCTGTATTTCCCCTCTTGCCTGAAAAGTATAGAGTTTGGTGATATTTGTGAGGAGGTATAAGCAATGGCGGTGCTTCTTCACTGAATGTGTGACTGTACAATCCAAATTGGAACCCAAACTTGAGATAAAAGATAATGTTTTTTCTGGTAACTAAGGGCAATTTAAGCTGTTGAAAGTAATACGGGCAAATGACCCTTAAGCGGGAGATGCCAATGATCTTCAAAACTTCTTTTTTCAGTCTCGAATCAACCTGTCCAGCTTGTATGGGCCAGGAGAATTTTGGCCGTGAGAAATTCTTCAGTATCTATTACAAAGGGGGATGAGGTACACTTCTGTTGCTTTCTAAAGCTTGTGCCTTAACCATAGAACTGTCATGGCTGCAAATCGGCTTTATTTATTTATTTTATTTATTTATTTATTGGATTTGTATGCGTCCCCTTTCCGCAGACTCGGGGTGGCTAACAACAGTAATAAAACAGCATATAATAATAATCCAATACTAAAAATAGTTAAAAACCCATTATTATAAAAACCAAACATACATACAGACATACCATGCATAAAATTGTAAAGCCTATGGGGAAAGAGTATCTCAATTCCCCCATGCCTGACGGCAGAGGTGGGTTTTAAGCAGCTTATGAAAGGCAAGGAGGTTTGGGGCAATTCTAATCTCTGGGGGGAGTTGGTTCCAGAGGGCCAGGGCCACCACAGAGAAGGCTCTTCCCCTGGGTCCCGCCAAGCGACATTGTTTAGTTGATGGGACCCGAAGAAGGCCCACTCTGTGGGACCTAACTGGTCACTGGGATTCGTGCAGCAGAAAGCGGTCCCTGAGATAATCTGGTCCGGTGCCATGAAGGGCTTTATAGGTCATAACCAACACTTTGAATTGTGACCGGAAACTGATCAGCAACCAATGCAGACTGCGGAGTGTTGGTGTAACATGGGCATATTTGGGAAAGCCCATGATTGCTCTCACAGCTGCATTCTGCACGATCTGAAGTTTCCGAACACTTTTCAAAGGTAGCCCCATGTAGAGAGCGTTACAGTAGTCGAGCCTCGAGGTGATGAGGGCATGAGTGACTGTGAGCAGTGACTCCTGGTCCAAATAGGGCCGCAACTGGTGCACCAGGCGAACCTGGGCAAACGCCCCCCTCGCCACAGCTGAAAGATGTTTCTCTAATGAGAGCTGTGGATCGAGGAGGATGCCCAAGTTGCGGACCCTCTCTGAGGGGGTCAATGATTCTCCCCCCAGGGTAATAGATGGACAGATGGGATTGTCCTTGGGAGGCAAGACCCACTTGTCTGTGTTGAGTTTGAGTTTGTTGACACCCATCCAGGCCCCAACAGCCTCAAGGCACCGGCACATCACAACCCTTGCTCGCAGCCAACCATCAAGCAACAGTGAGAGGGATGCAGGGATGGATTGAGGGAGGGATTTAAAGGAATGCCAAGAATGGCGGCTCAAAGCCTGCAACAGCACCAGCCCCCAAATTCTAGCATTTGTCTGCCAGAATGGAAAACCTGTTGTCCAAACAAAAAGGAATACAAGTGATTGGACAGTGAATAGCAACCATAGGCAGGCCAAGGGAGAAGGAGAAAGCTAATTATGCTTTTTGTGTGTGAAAATATCAGATCTGCCTTTTGTAACCATATAAGCTCCAGTAAAGTGTACTCTTCACTAAATAATGGTCCAAGAGTCTTCCTTTCCTAATAAAATGAATGGGATTGTTGACAATTCTTCTCTGCTGAAGGACGCTTTCTAATGTTTGTGCCTGAATCATAGAACTATCTGTCAGTTGATATAAATTTGGCCCTCAAATTACTGGCCTTCTATAATTTGTTAGCAGATGAATTATTCCAGAGGCCCTTTAATGACCGAGAGGATATCAAACTAGGATACATGGTTAATGTATGTATTTGGCGTTTCATACCTGTAACTTTATATTGATTTTCTTTTAAAAGTGCATTTTATTATATTCTATTCTATTCAATTTATTAGATATATATTATTATATTTTGTTGTAAACCACCAAGAGTTTGGTTGAATCATGAATAAATCCAATAAATAATACAATACATGAACAAATATTGTTCTATTACTGTGATGAGGGAGGAATTTTGTGAACAGAAGAACTATTTTTCTTAAGAAAAATAAGAATTCTTCCTACCTAGTAACAACAACATTGTTAAATATTTCTTATTTATGGGAAAGAAAAAGAGCTGCATGCTTCTGAGTTTTTAATGTTATAGGGAAAGCCCACAACCAGAATAGAATTTGTTTTCCTACATTACTCTTCAGAGCTGACAAAAATTGAATGACCTCTGGAATAATTCAGGTTTATAAAGTTGATTTCTTAAGAGCTGGAACTAGTTCTAGAAGTCTCTCCATAGCTTGGGATCTTATTACAGGTAGTCCTCAACTTACGAAAGTTCATTTTTATATTACAATGGTACAGAAATAAGTGACTTATGGCCGTTTTTTACTGTTACAATTTTTGCAGCATGATCAAACTTCAGATGCTTGACAATTGCTTCCTACTTAATGTTGTGGTTAGCTCTGTCCCAGCTCCTGTCCCAGCTCCTGTCCCAAGGACTGTGGATGTGGGGGAGACATCCACATGCTGCAGGCCTGTTCCCCCCCCCCTGGTGGAATCTGCTGATGAAGGCTCCTCTGACCAAGAAGACATGAGTGACAGGGAGGAGGAGAGTGTGGCAGACAGCTCAGAAGGAGATCAATTATCTAGCTCCTCCTTGGATTCAGAACAAGAGTTAATGATACAGCCACGCATGCGGAGAGCCATGCATAGGCAACAACAACTGAGAGATTATTATCAAAGAAAATGAGGCCACCTGTGGTTGGGTGGGGCTGTGGTAATTAGTGAGGCTGCTATAAATAGCAGCCTGTGGGTTTGGCCATTGTGGAGGATTATCTGATCGTTGTGTTTCGTGACTGCTTTATTGACTTTGACTTTTTGTGTGCTGATTTTCCCCCGCTTTGAAACTAAACCAGAGCAAAGTGTGTTTCACTTTGTGAAAGAAGAAGGACTATGAATTGCCTCACAGCTGCAAGCTAAGTATCACAGAACTGATAAGGGACTTGTACAAATTACCAGTTTGTTTGGAAACGAGTGCTCTTTGCTATACCAAAAGGGGGCTTAGGTTAAGTGAATTTTCATTATACAGAACATTGTTTTGAATTTTCAAATGTGTGTGTGTCTGAAATTTGTACCTGTGAATTTTTGGGAGGAGTCTACCAGAGAGCCCGACAGAACACATAAGACTGTTGCTGTGTCTCTAGGTCATGTGATCACTTTTTTCTACCTTCTGACAAAGTCAATGGGGAAGCCAGATTCACTTAACTAACATGTTCCTATCTTAACAACTGTGGTGATTCACTGTTTTGCAAGAAAGATAATGAAATGGGGAAAAAACTCATTTAACAAATGCCTCAGTTAAGAACAGAAATTTGGGGCTCAATTGTGGTCATAACTCAAGGACCACCTGTATTCAAGAAATCTAGGTTTCTACAAATTACTTATCTACAATCTTATTTACTTCCCTTTGTTTTTTCCAACTATCTGATTTAAATGTCTGATTTATACAGAATAGGCTGTATAAATAAGGGATATTCCTGGGTGGCATCAAATCATAGGCTCGACCAGCAATAAAAGCTCCATTCCTTTTTAATCCACCATAATATCACACACTGTTTTTCCCTTTCCATCTGCATTTTGAGATAATTAAGAAGCTGAGAAACACGTTGTTAAACACCTCTCCCAACAAGAAAATGATTTCCATTAATTGTTGGATAAATGCAATCAACTTCTGTTGTCATGTCTTTTTTTTTTTTTTTGCTCTCTTATTTTCTGCAGACAGCTTTTTAAAAATGATCTCTACTAGAAATATTTCAGTATTTATACTTTAGTAAGTTGGGCACAATTCAGAAAAAAAGATTATATCTACAGTCTGCTAGATTAGGAGCACCTGCTTAGTGAATTAAATGTTACTCAAATAATTATTCAGTTGCATTGGAAATATAAATTTTATTCAATGGAACACTGAAAGTCTGGACAGGCATCTTCCTTTCATTAGTTGATATGACTAACATACTGATAACACACTATACGAAAGGACATAATCTAGATATTATCATACATATTTGAGCAAGATTATTTCTTGCAGTGTTACCATTATCTGAGTGGAGTTACCCAGGTGCAACGTGAATGATGATTTTAAAAATAGTCATAAACTAATTGTACGAAAAATGACGATGGGGAAAAACATGGTATTTAAACAATGTGTGTGCATTGGTAAAAGTCTCCCCAAATGGTTAAATGTATTTATTTTAGATTAAATCTAATTGACCTTTTTAATGAGGGATAATATGCAAGGAAGAGTGAAAATCAGGCTCAATTGGCAATACAGATAATTATTTCCCTGTAACTTGTACATAACTGAGTAATCCATGAGGATTTTAATAAAGATGATTAAAACTTTTGCCAGACCTATCCTAGACTACTGCTCATCTGTATGGAACCCATACCACATCTCAGACATCAACACCCTTGAAAATGTCCAAAGATATTTCACCAGAAGAGCCCTTCACTCCTCCACTCGAAACAGAATATCCTACGAAAATAGACTAACAATCCTAGGCCTAGAAAGCCTAGAACTACGATACCTAAAACACGATCTGAGCATTGCCCACAAGATCATATGCTGCAATGTCTTGCCAGTCAATGACTACTTCAGCTTCAACCGCAATAACACAAGAGCACGCAACAGATTCAAACTTAATACGAACCGCTCCAAACTTGACTGTAAAAAGGGCAGCGCCGGACTTACCCGGCTGGCAGGCTTTGCTGGAGGGACCGGGAGACACGGTCCCTCATGGCGGCCGCCATCTTGGATCCCGGGCGAAGTCTCGCGATGCGAGACTTCGCCCGGGAGATCAGGACCTGATTGGCCAGGCTCCTGATTGGTCCGGGCGGGGCCTGCTTGCCCTATATAAGGGCGAGCAGGCCCGGGGCTCTCCCTTTTCGCCCGGACTGCAGTTGATGAGCAGACGTTCGTTCGTCTGCTCCGGCGGCCATTTTGTTTGGCGACCTCGTGCGAGGCGCCATTTTGTGGCCTGAAGTTAGGCGAAAAGCCTTTTTTCTGCTATCAGCGGAGCCAGCATCGGCTGGGCTCCGCTCCGGTTTGGAGCCTCATTGCCTTTTGTGTGGTGGGAGGTGCTGCCTTCTGGTGGCCTCGCGGGCCCGCGGGGGTCGCTGGGTGGCTTGTGGCCTGGGGATAAAGGCCTGGTGTTGGGCCTTGCTTGCCCATTGGAAGGGGGGATTAGCCGCCTGAGAGGGTCTTTGCACTGCGAGGCCTGCTGCTTTAGGCAGGCCTTGACCAAGTGGTGCAGGGTCCATTGGGGGAGGGCTTTGTCCCGCCCTATCCCTTTCCTCTGTTAATATTAGATTGTAGTGGTTGTTATGGCCCCTAAGAAGCGGCCAGCGAAGGCCCTCCCGGCCCAACCAGTGGTGCGGCCTAGGAGGACTGCCAGGCCGTCTGCCCGGGCTCGGGCTGCGGCAGAGGGGCCCCCGGGGGGGATCACAGCAGGGGTGGTGGTTGGGTTTATGCCCACAGTCCCTCAACCCGAGATGTCCCCTTCTCTCTCTTGGGCCAGGGTCTTGGAGCGGCTTGATGACTTGGAGAGGTGGCGGTCGAGGGCAGGCCCGGAGGGGCTTGCCTCGACTGCCACCGCAGCATGGGGTGCAGCCCCCGAAGAGGAGTCCACCCCAGAGGGGCAAGTGGCCCACAGCGTGCAGATGGCCGGTACTGGGCAGGCGGCCCACACTGGGCAGGCGGCACACACCGGGCAGACGGTCCAGTCGGGGCAGTGGTCATCGTTCCAGGGCCCAGCCAGGATGGGCCCACCGTGGATGGCTTCTACCCCTTACGGGGCAGGTGAGGTTGCACCACATGCCAGCACATCACCGCTCCTGCCCGTACAGGGTCCTGGGTTTATCCTGCCCGCATTGGGGGGAGGCAACAGTTTTATGGGGACTGCTGCAGGCACTTGTGGACAGGTCTGGTCGCCACCGGCTCCACCATTAGGAGCGTCAGGGGTACCTGTACCACCCGGGGCGGGGGTGGGGGGTTGGATCCCTCCTCCTCCGGCCATTATGCCACCGGTCCCGTTTATGTACCCACCGGGGCTTGGGGTGCTGGGCTCGGGGGCCACCACGGTGTGGGACCCGTTCGCCAGCATCAAACCTGGGGCCATCCCTTGTGGGTTGCCCGCGACGCCTTTGGGGTACCATCTTCACCCGTCTGTTAAGGAGGCAATCTGGCGGGGGGAGTATGTTGATCTGTTCTCCATGTTAAACAGGGAGGTCCCTAAACAAGACAAGGAGGTGGTCCCTGGGGAGAAGGTTAAGAAAACAAAGGTCACGAAATGCTTCAGCTCGTGGCTGTACGCCTTTCTGACCTTTGCGTTGGTGGTAATTCAGAGGCAGCCGGGTAGGGCCGCTGCCTTGCTGAAGTACATCGACCTTATAGCGAGGGCACATTTTGAATATGGGGGCACCATATGGAGGCATTACGACAAGGGGTTCAGGATGCGTATTGCCCATGACCCCTACTTGCCTTGGGATATGGTGGTTCCGGACCTGTGGTTCCAGGCCACACATATGTCAGGGAAAGAGGGCTGCGATAGGACCGATAGCGGTCACTTTATGGAAGAGGAGCCCGCGACGCCCGCGACGGCCAAGGTCGTGGCGGGTGCCGTTGGAAAAGGGGCCTCGTTGGTGTGTCACGAGTTCGCTGCAAAGGGGGCGTGTTTCCGTCCCATTTGCAGGTTTCGTCACGCCTGCGGGAATTGTGGGGGGAACCATTCCGCAGCAGTGTGCCCCCGCCCGAAGAAGGGGAGTGAAAAGAAAGGCTCGGGTCTCCCAAAGCCTCCCCCACCTGCTGGGGGAAAAGGGGCCCAGCCCAATTAATTTGTGTGTGCTTGAGGGTTGGTTGGGTGACTACCACCCTCGCCCGAGAGCGGATGCTCTCTGGCTAGGCTTCTCAGAGGGGTTTCGGATCCCTTACAAGGGTGTTAGGAAGGCCTTCATGTCTGACAACCTTAGGTCGGTTGTTGGGCATGAAGACATTGTTAGGGAGAAGATTCGGAAGGAGGTGGCCGAGGGCAGAGTCCTCGGGCCCTTCCCGGAGCCGCCCTTCCCGAATCTTCGTGTGTCTCCCTTAGGTGTGGTCCCCAAAAAGGCGAGTGGTGAATTTAGGTTGATTCACCATTTGTCTTTTCCAAAAGGGGAGTCAGTGAATGATTTCATTCCTGACGAGCTATGTTCAGTCCGGTATGCGTCCTTTGATGCAGCCGTGACTATGGTTAGGAAGTGTGGGGTGGGAGCCCTTATGGGTAAATGCGACATTAAGTCGGCATTCCGGCTCCTCCCCATACACCCAGACGACTTTGAGCTGTTGGGCTTCCATTTCGAGGGGGGTTATTACGTGGACAGAGCCTTGCCCATGGGGTGCTCTGTCTCGTGCTCTCTGTTCGAGAGTTTTAGCACCTTCTTGGAGTGGGCGCTCAGGCGACAAAGTGGTCTGGGGACGGTCGTTCACTACCTTGACGATTTCCTGTTGGCGGGGCCTGCGCATTCGGAGCAATGTTTTGCTTTGATGCGGGGCTTCGAAGCCCTTTGTGCTCAATTAGGGGTGCCTTTAGCCTCAGAGAAGACCGAAGGCCCCGCCACCAGGATTACCTTTCTGGGTATTGAATTGGACTCAGAGGAGCAATCTTCCAGATTGCCCCTAGAGAAGTTGGTAAAGATTAAGCGGAAGCTTGATGAGGTGCTGAGCTGCGGGAAGGTGACCCTACGGCAGCTTCAGGAATTGGCAGGCATTCTTAATTTTGCCTGTCGGGTAGTTGTTCCTGGTAGGGCTTTTTCCAGGAGGTTGTATGATGCGATGAAGGGGCTCCGTTTGCCCCATCATCGTACCCGCCTTTGCGCTGGGGTCAGGGCTGACCTCGGCGTGTGGCGGGATTTTTTGGATAGATTTAATGGGTTGTCTTTCTGGAGGCACGAGCTTCTTTTGGAAGCTGAGTTGCAGCTTTTCTGGAGGCACGAGCTTCTTTTGGAAGCTGAGTTGCAGCTCTGCTCTGACGCCGCGGGGACTTGTGGTTTCGGGGTGGTGTTAGGTGACCAGTGGTGCTGGTTGGCATGGCCTCCGGAATGGAGTGCCTCTTCGTTGGTTAAGGACCTGACGTTCTTGGAGCTCTTCCCCTTAATAGTGGCCTTGGAGCTTTGGGGGGAGCAGTTTAGGGACAAGACCGTGCACTTTTGGTGTGACAACCTAGCGGTTGTCCATGTGGTGAACGCCCTGTCCTCTAAGAGCGACAGGGTGATGCGGCTTGTCCGCCATTTTGTGCACAGGTCCTTGTCCCTAAACACGTTGTTTTTGGCTAAGCATGTCCCCGGGTTGGAGAACGGGATTGCTGATGCCTTGTCCCGTGGTCAGTTGTCCAGGTTTCGGACCCTGGCCCCGTGGGCCCGAGAGTTGCCAGAAGCGTTCCCCAGCCACCTCTGGAGTCTGGGAGGGATCCAGAGTGGTGGAGAGGCGAGGCATCCCGGGCAATCTCCTTGTCTGTAGCGCCCGGCACCCTCAGGGCATACCAGCGTGCAGGTAAGGAGTTTGGGGAGTTCAGGCAGGGCAGGGGTTACCAGCTTAGTTGGCCTGTCCCTGTAGAGCATTTGGCCGAGTTTTGCGTCCAGCTTAGGCAGCGTGGCCTGTCAGTTAGGACGATCCGGTTAGCCGGCCTCGCCTTTCTGTCCAAGGCAGGGGGGTTTGCTGATCTTTCGGGTGACTTTCGCATACGTAAGATGCTGGAAGGCTGGCTTAGGGAGCAAGCGGGGGCCCCAGGTGACACTCGTCAGCCCCTGACGGTGGAGCAGCTGTCCTTAATCAATGTGGTTTTTGGCAGTCTGTGTTCCTCATTGTACGAGGCCCGTCTTTTTAGGGCAGCGGCTTGTGTCATGTTCTTTGGGGCCCTTCGGGTCAGCGAGGCCATGGCTTCGTCTCAGGCTGACACTTCGCTCCGGGCCTTCCAGTTCGCTGATCTGGCCTTTAGACAAGGGGGGGTGTCCCTTGTAGTAAGGAGGTCTAAAACGGATCAGCTTCGCAGAGGGGTTACCTTACAACTTAGTGCTGCCACCGACCAGTCGGTGTGTCCGGTGGCCGCCCTACGGCTTTATTGTGGTATGAGGGGGTCAGGTCAGGGGTACCTGTTTAGGCATTGTGACGGTACCCCTCTGACCCGTTTCCAATTTTGGGCTTTAGTATCTAGGGCGATGGCCCAGGTGGGCATGGATCCTGCCGGTTATGGAACGCATTCGTTCCGTATCGGCGCCGCCACTAGCGCGGCACTTTCTGGTTTCCCGGCCCATCGGATTCGGGAGATCGGCCGCTGGCGGTCAGCGGCATATTTGGGTTATGTTAGGCCCGCTGAGGATCCTAGGCAGGGCTTAGGCTAGGTAACCTCTCTGTGTCTGTGTCCTCTTGCAGGTCCCCAGGCTAACACGAAACCGACGGCGCTGCTGTGTGGCCACAGCATGATTTTCTGGGCCGGCCGCGCGGCAGCCAGGAGCGCCATCGGGACCCATCTGTCCCTGGGGCAGTGGGTCAAGGTTACCTGGATGGGCCGGAGAGGTATGCGGTGGGAGGGTCTCCTACCGGCGTTGCTGGGCGGTCAGCATTCTGTGGCTGCGCCCGGCAATATGGGGGGCGGCTCCTGGAGTTGCGCCCAAGGGGGTCTGGGTGGGCAGCGTCCTGTGGCCGCACCCAGGTGGCTGGTATTGCACTTAGGCGGCAATGACCTGTGCATACTGGGAGGCCTGGCGCTGATCATCCAGGCACGCGAAGACCTGCGAAGGCTTCGTGAGGTATGGCCCACCACGCAAGTGGTGTGGTCAGAAATATTACCTAGGCTTGTGTGGAGGGACGCCTCTTCCCTTAGGGCCATTCACCGGGCTAGGCGACGGGTGAATAGGGCTATGGGTAACACGGTTAGAGAATTGGGTGGAGTGGTAGTACCTCATCCCCTTATATCAATAGACCGGCCATGGCTTTACCGGGATGATGGCGTTCACCTGTCTGAGCAGGGGAACGCCATTTTCTTACAGGACCTGCAGCGGTCTCTGCGTGAGCTGGCGCAGTTAGAGGGGGGAGTCGGGGGGCCAAGATAGAGATCTGACCCCCACTCCTGTGGCAGGTTAGGGGCGGAAAACTGGGTGGTTTAGCAACTGCGCGTTCTCCCTTGGGCATCTTTGGGGATGATTGACAGGTTCTCCGCAAGCTCATGGAGGGAGTTTCTGCCTGAGCAGCTGGGGGGAACCTGTCTTTGGGTCCTGCACCTTTAATTCCCCGATTCGGGTTAGCCGGTGGGACCCCCCTCATGCACAGCATGGCAGAAAAAGGTCACAGGTGACGGCCTGGCCCTCACCTGGACCTTGCATCGAGATACGCCCATGAGTTGCCCAGGAATGTTTGTTGGCATAACGTCATTTCCGCCCCGGAAGTATTTGTTTGACCCTGCAGGTCCATTTCCGGGTCATAGTTTTTATGCTAATTTATGCAAAGTATTTGAATAAATTATGCAAATTTTATGTTAATAAATCCAGCTCTGGTGTCCGTGTCGTTACTCCGTCTCTCCAGCAAATATGATTTCAACAATCGAGTTATCGAAGCTTGGAACTCACTACCGGACTCAATTGTGTCAACCCCTAACCCCCAACATTTCTCCCTTAGACTCTCCATGATTGACCTCTCCAGGTTCCTAAGAGGCCAATAAGGGGCGTACATAAGTGCACTGGTGGGCCTTTCGTCCCCTGTCCAATTGTCTTTCCTTTTTTTTCACCTATCTTATATATTCTTTTCCTTTCATATATCCTCTCCTCTAAGTTCACCTTCACCTTCTTTTTGTATTATCACTTGTCTATTTTCTTTCTATGTATTTATGTATTGGACAAATGAATAAATAAATAAAAATAAATAAATATATCAAAATGATTGCAGCCTGTACCCTAGACCAGTGTTTCCCAAACATTTGACATATGTGTACCCCTTCTATAATTTTCATAATGCTTAATAACACTCATCAAAAAAATGGATGTATTTTAATAACAATTGAAATATATTAATTTTTTCTCTTTTTTGGTACATACACAAAATAATAATAAACTAAAAATAAAATTATTCATAATAAAATATAAATAAAAGTTATATTATAAATAACATTTATTTGGATCAATGAGAAGAATGAAATTGTTTGTGCTGAGATGACAGATCGTCATAATTTGGTTCGCTGGTTGTTAATTTTAATCTGAGATGCAGTTCCACTTCCAATAGTCTTTTCCTTTTTTTTTGACTTAATGTCTGCAAATGCTGAAAAAGCAACTTCACATAAATATGCAGTTGGAAAAGGCAAGATGCATTTCAGAACTTTTTCTGAACGCATACCCCACCAAACTCTGCCCGTATCCCTGGGGGTCCATGTACCAGTCTTTGGGAAACACTGCTCTAGACCAATAATGCTGGTTTTAAGCCCATTTCCTCAATCCAGCTTCAGCTATTCAAAAAACATTTGTTTTCATGCATGATTGGATAGCATTTCTTTCTCTAAGAATAGGAGTGAAACAAACCATTGAGCAAATCTCCTTTTCATGTCCATTTAGAGTTTAAGAAGAAACTCTGCATATACATGTATCTGTTTAATATAAGAGAGAAGATAGACTTGACTTCCTTGCTTCTCATGTTGCGTCAAAGGTTTAAGTCAGTAAGTCAGTATGAGGGATATCTTGGTGTTCTCTGAACTTTCTTTCTTTCTTTCTTTCTTTCTTTCTTTCTTTCTTTCTTTCTTGCAGATGTTTTCTTTGAGTAATGAAATTACTCAATGAAGGACCACTCACGTTGGTCCAATGGATCAATGCTCCAACACTGGAAGTTTTTAAGAAGATGGTGGATAACCAGCTGTCTGAAGGAGTGTAGGGTTTCCTGCCTAAGCAGGGGTTGGACTAGAAGACCTCCAAGGGGTCTTCCAACTCTGTTGTTATTGTTATTATGTCAGCCCTAAGCTACAAATATTCTCCTTTATTAGTAAAGAAAGAGCACTTTTTTGCTGACCTTCTACCCCAGTGATAGTAAACCTTTTTTTGCTTGGGTGCCAAAAGGGTGCGCATATGCACAATAGTCTCATGGTCTTGGCCCACACCCATAATACAATGGCCTCCCATTGTGCATGGGCACATAATCCTCCGCATTTTTGAACTTCCAGTTGGCCTGTTGTGCCATTTTTCACCATCCACAGGTTCCGAAGGCTTTCCTGAAGCTTGGGGAGGGCAAAAAACAGCACAACAGGTGAAAACGGTCTTCCCCCCTCACCCTCCAGAAGGTCAAAAATCAGCTAGCCATGCTCACAAGCACGCTGGATTGATTGACATAGGGCAAAGCCTGGTGTACCCTCAGATATGGTTGTACGTGCCACTTGTGGCCCCTGTGCCATAAGTTTGCCATCACTGTTGTACCCTGTCCTCCTCTCTAACTTGAAGGAGCAGGAGGGGAGTTACCAAACTTCTTTAAACTCCATCAGCCCAACGACTTCAGCTTCATGCTTCCCAGAATGCCTTTATTTATTTATTTATTTATTTATTTATTTATTTATTTATTTATTTGCTTGCTTGCTTGCTTGCTTGCTTGCTTGCTTGCTTGCTTGCTTGCTTGCTTGCTTGCTTGCTTGCTTATTCATTCATTCATTCATTCATTCATTCATTTATTTATTTATTTGTATGCCGCCCCTCTCCGTAGACTCGGGGCGGCTCACAATACAATAAAAACAGTTCATGACAAATCTAATAATTTACAATTTAAAATATTTTTAAAAACCCATTATTAAGCAGACATACATACAAACATACCATACATAAATTGTATAGGCCCGGGGGATATATCTCAGTTCCCCCATGCTTGATGACAAAGGTGGGTTTTGAGGAGTTTACGAAAGGCAAGGAGGGTAGGGGCAGTTCTAATCTCTGGGGGGAGCTGGTTCCAGAGAGTCGGGGCCGCCACAGAGAAGGCCCTTCCCCTGGGGCCCACCAATCGACATTGTTTAGTTGACGGGACCCGGAGAAGGCCCACTTTGTGGGAGCTAATCGGTCGCTGGGATTCATGTGGCGGAAGGCGGTCTCAGATATTCTGGTCCGATGCCATGAAGGGCTTTATAGGTCATAACCAACACTTTGAATTGTGACCAGAAATTGATTTGCAACCAATGCAGACTGCGGAGTGTTGGAGTAACATGGGCATACCTAGGGAAGCCCATGACTGCTCTCGCAGTTGCATTCTGCACGATCTGAAGTTTCCGAACACTTTTCAAAGGTAGCCCCATGTAGAGAGTGTTACAGTAGTTGAACTTCGAGGTGATGAGGGCATGAGTGACTGTGAGCAGTGAGTCCCGGTCCAAACTGGTGCACCAGGCGAACCTGGGCAAACGCCCCCCTCGCCACAGCTGAAAGATGGTTCTCTAAACTATTTCAGGGGAGAAAATAACAATTGTCATACCCTCCCCCCCCAAGTGACCCTAATGAGGACTTTTGTTGTTGTTGTTGTTCAGAATGGCCTTCATAGGGAAAAAAATGTAAAATTTAAAAGGCAGAAGGCAGTCTGATTGATAGATGTATTTGTTTTTGTGGCCAAAATGAGCAATTTAGGAAGAGTTGTGGCTTAAAAACAGTAATGTACAAAAAACTTCACTTTAAAAAGGTTTAGCTTCTCTTGGATGGAAAAAGGTTTAAGTTATCCATGTATTCATGTATAGTCTCTAGGATCATTTGGTTAAAAGTGTGGAAATATGAAAACCTCCTGGAAAAGGACATGGTCTATTCTTCTATCTGCAATCTACAAAATGCACAACATTTGATCTTTAATGTGTTCAAGGACATTAGACATCATCCCCCAAAGATGATGTGCATTGGGAAACATTGAAGGCATCCTCAGACTGGTGCTCTTTTCCCACTGCAAAATCTTTTCTATTTAAAGCTAGATTTTTTTTATTGAGGTGTGAAAGACAAACTGCTTGATTTATTGATAATATTGTGAAAATAATATCACATTTGGATAGGCTAGAAACAGCTGCCTGCCCTACAAGCTGTTTTCTGTAACCGAAACCATAAATCCCTGGAACTGTGTATTAAAATAGTCAATGGAATTTTTTTGTAAGATATACTCATTTATATCCATTAAAAACCTGCTGCAAAAGCAAGACTCAGCCTTGTGTAGAAGGTGCTCAGGTGTCCTATTGATTCTCCAATTGCTCTGTGTCATTTAAAAGGGACATCAAAAACTGTAACACAGAACATTATCACCACTGATACCTTTTTTCAAATATGCTGTTCTGCGTAGCAAAAGCAAGCATTTGAAAGCTTCTCAAGGTCACCAACCAGGATCCCCTTCTGGATTGCTGGTGAGTCTTTAGCAGTTCCTTCATTGCTTAGAAAAACCTTCCACTCCTGAAGAAGTTGGAGAAGTTTGGAGAAAGAAATGTAGACAGTGTTGCTTCTTATGATTGAAAATTGAATGGCTCCATTACCTTATCTAAAAAAATAAAATCAACATAGATAAAAGTAAAGTTTGACACGTAGGCAAGAAAACCCAATTGTATAGGTACAAAGTAGGTGAAAATTGGCTTAATGACAGTAACTGCGAGCAGGATCTTGAATCCTAGTGGACAAATACTTAAATATGAACCAACAGTGTGCTACAGCAGCCAAAAAAAGCCAATGCAATCCTAGGCTGCATTAATGGATAGATAGAATCAAGATCACGTGAAGTTCTTGTACTGTCTTATAAAGCCTTAGTAAGATCACTCCAGGCATTGTGTGTAGGCATTCGCACATGTGCGATAGCACACGTGCACGCTCTTTTGGCAACCAAGGGAAAAAAGGTTTGCCAAAACTGCAGTAGCGGTTATGGTAAAGGATGATGCACTAGTAGCAATTGCTGCATTGCACACACAGCTTCAGTTATCTTGTGTGTACGAATGCATCTCAGTCTGGTTTTGTTTTTGTGCATGTGCAGAAAGCAAAATTTATTGAGGGGGTCACACGTATGAGAAGCTTTTTGCTTCTGCGCATGTGTGGAAGCAAAAAAAAAAAGCCGAAATCTCTCTTTCACGCACGTCACCTCATGAGATTTTGCTTTCTGTGCATGCACAGAAGCAAAAACACGCTGGGACGCAGGCACACACAAATGCAAGATAACTGAAGCTGCAACCGCAGTGCACCAGTTGTGGCAGTAATAGGAATCCAGCCCTGTTTTATCCTATCAGTTCAGAGTAGAATTTATCATTGCCCTCTTATAAAATGTCTACATATATCCCATTGTTTTCAACATAAGATGTTTTTCCTCCTCCACCATTCTTCTCATGCTGTACTAGATGGAGTAATGGGGTCATACACAAGGGCATCTAAAAGTGTGCTTGGAGTTTTATATAAGTAAGTGCTTAATCATGCATTTTGGATATCTGTTTCTGATTTGATTTCTTTTTATTTTATTTTTTGTAGTGAGCAAAGTTAACTTTTTATAATAAGGGTTTTTTAGTTGTTTTAGTATTGGATTGTTACATGCTGTTTTTATTATTGTTGTTAGCCACCCCGAGTCTGCGGAGAGGGGTGGCATACAAATCAAATCAAATCAGATAGATAGATAGATAGATAGATAGATAGATAGATAGATAGATAGATAGATAAATAACTTTTACTAAGTTAGCTATGAACTGGTAACTAAGTTACTTTTCATTAAACATATCAGTCAAACTCCTGATTAGCCATGCAGAGGCATTCCAAGATCTTTCCTGACCCTTGGCTCTTGGATGCCCATTCTGTAGAGTGCAATCTGTTTATAGTTAAAGTGAAATTTAATAGTGTTACATTTGAAAATTCTAGGGATAAGCCAATAAATTTAAGAGTGACTGTAGAATTCAGGGAAATGTAGATGTTTTTCAGATGCTCATCCTCTTATGTTGTGATCATCATCACTGAATGAATGAAGATACTCTTATTTATTTGTTTTAGGAAAAGGAGAAATAAACAAAGTGGGGGATGATAGCTATCTCATGATGGTGGGAAACTCCCCATCCCTACCCCAGCTTGAGATAATAGAAAGAAAGGCCAGCAGTTTGGAAGTTTGAAAATAGTTGAAGAAAGTGCACTAAAGGATTTGATTATTGGCAATGCCTAGAAAATGAACTGTTGTCAGGCCTCCTGTTCTGCTTGTGCTGTTTTTCTTGTGAAAAGGAATAAATTATTCTGTGCACTGATTTGCTCTTATCTACCATCTCAGTGCTCACCCCTCATAATAGCTTACATATGACATCTCTGATAAGCCTTTTTCCCAATAAACAGGAAATAAAATTAACTCTCCTGGAAGATCAGTCATTGAACCAACCTGGAATAAATATAGCAACTTCATTTTCACTCTCTCTTTCTGGAAATCTGTCAAGCCAGCTGTTGGAATTGCTGCTTGTTTAGAACAAAACTAGCTTTTGTAAAGTTAAGTTGTATATACAGAATAGGAAGAATAGCAGTCAAATTTCTGAAGACTTGCTAATAAGAATATAATGTTACCTTTAGAGTTTGGGAAGTTTGTTCTTTATTAAATTATAGGTTTTTTTAAAAAAAACCTCAGTTTTTTAACTCAGGCTGTTAACAATTAAACTAAAAAGTAAATTAAAAGTTTAAGACAAATTTTAAACTTCCAGAAAATTAAACACTAAGAAAGTACCTGGCAATCATTTGTCCAGAATAGTTTCTTCCAACTTTTATGATTCCATAAAATTCAGAAATATTTTGATCCTTATTTTGGCATCCTTTGGTTGCATACAATTATCTAGTCCCATCCAGTTCTCTAGACAGGGAAGAGAAGTTCAAAAGAGGTAGGATGGTGAACAGAGCATCATTTTATACACACTTTGATTTTGTTGTTATTGACGATGCATGATTTTTTTTCCACACTTGTAGTGTCAGTTAGTGTGATGTCAGTAAATGTACTGTATTTAATGGCTTGTTCATTTAAACATCAAATGTCAGAATATAGTGGAAGGAACCTTGGTGGTCTTCTATTGAGACTCTATTGAGTCTGTCATCTGCACCTCTACAACTGTCTGGTCCAGTTCTGCAACCCAACAAGACAGACACAGACTTCTGAGGATAATCAGAACTGCAAAAAAAAAACCCAATTACTACCAACCTGCCTTCCCTTGAGGGCCTGCATACTGCATGAATCAAAAAGAGGACTATGAAAATATATACAGATACCTTACATCCTGGACATACATTTTTGAACTCCTACCTTCAAAATGAGACTATAGAGCACTCCACAACTAGACACAAGCACATTGTTTTCCAAACAACATCACTCTGCTAAACAAATATTTCCCTCATCACTTTCAAACTGTTCACTAAGTCTGCATTACTATTACAGTACTAGTAATCTTCTCATTATTCCTATTACCCACAATAATGAAGGAAGGAAGAAGAAGGAAGGAAAGAAAGAAAGAAAGAAAGAAAGAAAGAATAAAAGAAAGAAAGAAAGAAGAGAAGAGAAAGGGAGGGAGGGAGGAAGGAATGACGGAAAGAAGAAAGAAAGAAAGAAAGAAAGAAAGAAAGAAAGAAAGAAAGAAAGAGCTGACATGGTCATTATACTAGTCACACGTACACCTTATGTTTCCTCATTAAAATGACCTGTGAAGTTTACTAAAAGAAAAAAAACCCAGGAACTTCCTTTCCGCTCCATTTCAGAGAGAGGTGATCTCTTCCTATCAGATGACCTCAAAAAAGATTAAGAAAAGGCTATCATTACTGCAGATCGAGCTTCTTCATCTCCACACCCCCACCACCAACTCTCTGAGCCTTTGCCTTAATCTTGCCCTGAAGGACCAATTTGGTGTGTCATGAAAGGTAATTGAAGCCCGCTCCCCTCTGGAGAGGAATTACTTAGTTGCCATCAGGACACACTTTGAAAGCTGTACTTCCAGAGAAAGGAAGTGCTCCCTTTAAATGCTTTGACCAACCCAGACCTGACCCAGACTTCTTCAGGGATTCTCTCCAAATATGGCTTTTCAGAACTCCGCAAGAGGGCAAAGTTCAACACCATCAACACAACCTTTCCCCTTTCCCTTTTTAAACAGACTCCAGCTCTAGTTTGCCTTCTGATCCTCTTTTGAAGTCTCCAGTGTGTCTCATGCGAGACTGAAAGTTTTTCTCTTCCGTTTGTTCCCAATTTGCCTAATCTAAGAATCTAAAGAGACTTTTATTGCTGAGTCCCATTTGTGTAATAAAGGCTTTACATGTGTGCATACATCACTTGATGATTTCATTATAAGAAATGAGCTAATCACAATGAAAACATATGGAAGACAATATGGAAATTATATCTGTGTGACTTGATCTTGTTCATGCATCCAAGGTCTTAATTTCACATTGAAGCCCTCAAATGAAGGGCACATGTGTGCCCCTAATAGAAAATAAAAGTGGGAGATTAAACCAAATTAGATGCATTATTTCTCAAATGTAATTGATTTAAATCCTCATTCATCTCCATGTGTTTTGAAAGTGCTACTAAGATGTAATATTATATACAGCCAAAATAGAGCTCATTAAACTTGGATGGCACCAGTTTAGGAAGGGCTGAAAAATAAAATTGAAGCTTGAGACATTGTGTGTGTGTGTGTAGTTCACACAAACTTTTTTTAGAATGAAGTTTTAGAAAACAAGGGCTCTGATATTAAAAGGTGCTGATTTGAACTGAGGAGTCCTATAATGAAAATTTCATGGCAGAATCACCCAGTGTTCTAGTGAGGATGAGCTAGTTGACTCAGAGGGCAGATAATAGGGAGGCTAAAGATGCTTTCCAAAAAGTTGACAATAAGTCTGTCACTGCTGATGGTATGATAATCACCTGTTTGTCAGTTGTAGCTCAGTACAAAGATAGAAATGAGAAGGTCAAATTGGTGATGGTGTGCTTAGGTCACTCTGGATACTTCACCTGTTAATCAACTCATGTTTATTTTTACGTGAAAGGACCGCCCTTTGCTTGCACTGCCGCTGCGGCATCCTTTTTCGTAAAAATAACAATGTTTATTTTTACGTGAAGACCTCCCTTTGAAGGAGCTGAGGAATCCCTCCCACGAAGAGATTCCGGGGGCGGAGCCTTGACGTCACCGGCAGGTTACTAAGGACGCCAAGGTGATCACTTCCTGGATTCCATGGAATCCAGGAAGTGATCACCTTGGCGTCCTTAGCAACCTGATGGTATATGTGACGTCAAAGCTCCGCCCCCAGAATCTCTTGGGATTCCCCGTTCAGGTTCGGATTTGGTTCAGGTTTGGCCGCCCTTTGCTTGCAGTGCCGCTGCGGCGTCCTTTTTTGTAAAAATAACAATGTTTATTTTTACGTGAAGACCTCCCTTTGAAGGAGCTGGGGAATCCCTCCCATGAAGAGATTCCGGGGGCAGAGCCTTGACGTCACCGGCAGGTTACTAAGGATGCCAAGGTGATCACTTCCTGGATTTCATGGAATCCAGGAAGTGATCACCTTGGCGTCCTTAGCAACCTGCCGGTATACATGACGTCAAAGCTCCGTCCACGGAACCTCTTGGTGGGATTCCCCGTTTGGGTTTGGGTTCGGTTCGGGTGAGGCTGAATTTTGCGTAAAGTTCGTCCAAACTTGCCGAACCCGAACACTGTTGGGTTCGCCCATCACTGTATTTATATTAGTTTCCAGCAGTTCCATAATATCAGTACTTTGAACTGCATCATTATGATATGTTAATGGCTGCAATTTTATTTATATTATGCTTACATGAGATTTGGTATTTTCATCCAACCAGAACTTGAGATAGACATATGTTGTTTGTTTGATGGTGTTAGCGTTAAAGTTGCAAATGTTTTTGAATTAGACTAAAGATGCCTATTACTTTTAATACTATTTTGCTTTCTTTTGCCACAGTCATTCTACTTCTATTTGCAGGTCTTGGTATTTTGTGATTTTTCTCCAGTTCTTTCTCTTCTATTCTTCTGTCTTCAGGTACTGCCATGTCCAATATCCAGACTTCTTTATCTTTCTTATCAACAATTGGGAAGTTATTTGGCAAGTGCTTGTCTGTTTGAATTTAAAGTCCCAGAGCACTTTAGCTTCTTTATTTTCTATTACTTTCTCTATTTTGCGGTCCCACCAATTCTTGTTTGCAGGCAAATGGTATTTCTTTGCAGATATTCCAGTGAACATGGTTGCTACTTTGTTGTGTCATTGTTCATCGTCAGTCTGGGCAATCTTGTTGCAGCAGCTAATTAAATGACCCCCCCCTTTTTTTCCAGCTTCTTAACAGAGGTGGTTGTTTGTTGTTGTCCTCTGAATTCTGGATTTGTATGCATTGGTTTTTAAAGGTTGCACTGGTTCTTGTGCAACCAGAATTAGCCCCTCTGTCTCGATCAGCTCTTAAGTCATTGTCTGGTCTTGTTATCTGATTTGCCTGCTAGTTCTTTTGTGTATTGGTCATGCAATACTTTCCTTGCCATGTCTTTTTTCTATTCTTCATTTGGTCTTTCTTGTAGGCCAGTTTGTGTCAGCCTGGAGATGTTACTTGGAATCTATCTATCTATCTATCTATCTATCTATCTATCTATCTATCTATCTATCTGTTTTGCCTGCTAGTTCTTTTGTGTATTGGTCATGCAATACTTTCCTTGCCATGTCTTTTTTCTATTCTTCATTTGGTCTTTCTTGTAGGCCAGTTTGTGTCAGCCTGGAGATGTTACTTGGAATCTATCTATCTATCTATCTATCTATCTCTCTCTCTCTCTCTCTCTCTCTCTCTCTCTCTCTCTATCTATCTATCTATCTATCTATCTATCTATCTATCTATCTATCTATCTATCTATCTAGTCCAATACACAATGAGGGTTTTTAGTGGGTATATATCTATATACACATAGTAAAATACATGATGAAGATTATAGAGGAGATACTCATAGTAAAATATATCTAAGAAATAATAGAAAAGAAGATATAGTAATAGAACATATCAATGAAAGAATAGAAGAAGAGATATAGGAATAGAAGAAAGGTATAGGAGATATAGGAGAGCAATAGGACAGGGGATGGAAGGCACTCTAGTGCACTTGTACTCGCCCCTTACTGACCTCTTAGGAATCTGGATAGGTCAACTGTAGATAATCTAAGGGTAAAGTGTTGGGAGTTTGGGGATGACACTATGGAGTCCGGTAATGAGTTCCATGCTGGGATTAAGTGGTGTCTGTTCTCCCACTTTCTTGGATTTTTTATATTGTATATATGTTTACCCATTTTTTTAAAAAAAATATTTCAGATGTTCTTTAAATTGTTTTGGAATGTTTAGCTATTTGGGGGCTCTAGAGTCACATATTTCTATTATGACTCCTTTATTACTTCCTCAATCCTCCATAACAACGGAGTCAAGTAGTGCATTCCAGGCATTGAGCACTTTGTTGCTGAAGTCATATTTTCTGCAATCGAGTTTGGAGCGGTTTACCTTGAATTCATATCTATTATTTGCCCTTGTATTATTGCAGTTAAAGCTGAAATAGTGAAGCTTTTCATTTTTTATAATTATTTAGCATATTTAGATAGCCTTTCATCATAGAAATATGTGAATATTTCTTTCATTTAAAAATGGATAAACATATACAGTATAAAAAAATCCAAGAAAGTTGGAGAACAGACACCACTTAGTCCCAGAAAGCCACCATGAAGCTTCTTCTTAGACTTCCTAAGGCTGATGAAAAAACAATGTTTCAAGGGCTTTCTAGAAGGCTAACAGAGGTGGGCTAACCTCACTTTCAGGAGGAATGATGTTCAAGAGTTCTGGAGCTACAACAGAAGAGGATGCCATCTAATGGATGAGCAGGCAGAATGTCATTGGAAAGAGTAAAAACCTAGTCCTATGCTACGTAAGACTTTAAAAGTCAAAACCAACATCTTGAGTGGAACTGCCAATGCAGCCCCTGTAATGTTAATACTCAAGGTGTGCAGTGTTTGAGACTCAAAACAAAAAGATGCATCTCTTAAAAGAATTGCATCCATTTCTGGGGCAACTCAACCACTAGAGGACAACAAAGAGTTAGAGTTTACTGCATTGCTTTGTTCCCATCTAGCCTTCACCCAGAAGCCTCATAATAAAGGCTTAATTTAGTAGCTGAGAAGGTAGCTATCGAGATGAAGAACTCTGAGACCAGTTTTCTCGAATAGAGATTATGCTCTAGAAATCAAGGACATTTTCTCCTATTCAGTTCCAGAGAAGTTAGTAGTGGAGGGATACCTCAAAGAGGCTTATCTATTACTAGAAATCTTACTCAGAGACACTGAATATTATGTTATGCCATGGAAATGGATGGAAAGCAATAGACTTGATTAATGAATATAGGAGTAAACAAATTTATTAGATTTTTATTTTTAAAAAATCATCTAGCTTTGGGGTTTTGAGTGCATAGCTTTTGAAAAACTTTGAGCATATGTAGTCAGACTGATTCTATGAAAAGAATTGAGGCTTTTTGCCTAACAGATCTATATCCTTAACAACATTGGGCAGTTTAGTCCTTCAGAACGGTTCAATTCAAACAGAATCTTTTTATGAATCAAGCTGATTTCCATAGTTAGAATCTGATGTGAAATTGAAGGATAAAAAGATAAAAAAGAACATAAGCCTGACATATTTGATCACTTATTAAGGCTTTGCTTGAAATACAATTGGGAATAATGTACAACATGTACTTAACAGAATAGCCTTTCCCTATTTCAAATAATTAGTCATATGAGAAAAGTGACAATTAGATTACATATGTTGTAGTCGCTAATTAGAATTTCTAAGTAAGAGCCAATAAAAGTTCTACATTTAATGCTCCATAGACTGTAAAATAGGAAAATGCTTTAGAAAATCTGAGTATAGTTGCATAGACTCAGTTAACACATCCTTTTGTAATCTATATTCTTAAGTATTTTTTGTTTGTTTAAAGAGCATTCTTTTGTTAAGCCTAATCAAAATAGAAAGGTTCTGATTAGTGCAAATTGAAATGGATTATTCATGATCTACAAAAAATGCAGTGGATTAAAATGGGAAGCTGCAAATAAAATTGGAAAAGGAAAGGCATCTAACAAGGAGAAGGATTTACACCTAACCAAGAACATGTTACAACTACATTTGATGCACTTATTCTGGAAGAGAGTGAGCTAATCCTATTTTTAAAGAAAAAAATAATTTGAGATCCAAGGAATCTCCTATAAAGATAACAGCAAGCAAGCAAGCAAACAAAAAGGATCCGGGCATTTTATTCCAGACCATATTTATTTTTATTGGCATCCCTCCTAAGTAAATTAAAAATGAATTGTCTCCAGATAAGGTGCCCAGACTATATTGAACAAATTGCTTTTGTAGAGTTTCCTCTTTTCATATTGCCATCAAACTTTTATGTACTTGGATATTATTGAAATTTGTTTTATAGTCACCAGCTTATATCTGTGTTCTCTCAATATATGCTTGTTTGAATTGTAAGTAAAGATTTATGTTGTTGGGCATTTAGTACACCTCATGAGCTTCATACTGGGAGCAGTTCCTAATTGCTTGTTTGTAACCATGGAAATAGCCTAACAGCCCTTTGAGATATTCTAAATTTACTATGCTTTGCACAAATTGAGGACTGGGTTTGGTTTTTTTCTTTCACTTCCAAAAATGTTAAAGGAGAAAATGACATCATGAAACAAGATAGATAGCACAAAGAAACAAGCAACAGTTATTTTTTGGAGTCACCAATGGATTTATATAGGTCTTTACTTCTGATAAGCTATGGATCATCTTACGATAATTAGGTCTTGCCTGATTATTAGAATGCATGAACTAGGTCCACTCCAATTTTTTACAACACTTTCTTGATCAATTCCAGTTCTTGGGAAAAGTATCTGTTTGGAGAGGGTAAATTTGATTTATTTCTCACTCTTTCCCAGTTTATTGGAAACTACAGCAAAGCTGGTGTGCTCTTTTTAATTGCTATGGTTCTGCACAACTCGTGGGCAGACTGTTTTCCTACTGGCAGAAATCGTTGCCTTCCGGCTTTGGGCTCATATCAGCAGTTACTTTCCATACCAGAGAGATTTAGTGTTTGGTTTTCTTTTTACATTGCTCAGAAATTATTTTCTCCTTCCCTCTCTCCAGGTAGTGTAGCAACATATATTCATAATCACAAGTACTGGGGGAAATGTCCAGTTGAAAATTTGTCCAAATGCAATCAATTTATGGTCACAAATTATCATTCTTCCTTTTTATTAGTGCAACAAAAAAGCAGCAGAAAGCAGCTGAGAGCTTTTGCAGAATTTGGAGGGGCAAGTGTTGATCATTTACATTTTTGAACCCTCACTTTCACCTAATGTAGATCTTCTTTACAGTTGACTTTTTTTTGCAAGTCAACAAACAGTTGCCCTTAAATGCAAGAGATGATAAGACAGTGTTTTCTCATACTTCTCATCAGCTACTAGTTGAGGTGGAATTTCTATTGAGTCTCAGGATCGGAAGTGATCACACATCCTGATTATAAGTAAATGGTAGGGCTGATAAACCGGTGGAACAATTTGCCACAGGAGGTAGTGAGCTCACCTTCACTGGAGGTCTTCAAACAGAGACTGGACAGTCATCTTTCTGGGATGGTTTCATGAATCCTGCATTGAGCAGGCAGTTGGACCCAATGACCATGGAGGTCATTGGGTCCTCCATGGACTATAGAGGACCAAATCTACGATTCTATAAGCTGCCTTGGAAGGAGAGGAATAATTGCTTATTCTCAATGTAAATTAATCAAATAAACATAGTTTTAGCTTTTCTTGAATAGAAGATCATAATTTTATTATATTTCTGATATTTTCCATTTTTTTTAAATTAGGTGAAATTATTGCAGTCCTTTATCTCAATTTGTAATTTATAATCTGAGCTATAACAATCACAGTTGTTAATGACTGCCTAATTACCCAGTTTAATTGTTTGCTTCTTTTACTATGATTATGAAATTTCAGATTAATATTAGTCAGCATGCTAATATTTTCATGGACGTGGCCTTATTTTCCTCTTTTTTAAAAGTTAGTTTGCCATGTTTATACATCTCTTTTGATCTATTTCCTTGTTTTTAAAAATTATTTTCTTGATTGTTTTTGCCTTTGATTATGTAATTTTGTAGGCCAATGTAATGTTTAAAACATGTGTCTGTTAGGAGAAATGCTTAGAAATGGAAATTGAAATGGAAATAGTTGATATAAACAGTTGACCAAATCCAATTTAATATTGCTTGTGGTTTGCTTGTGGGTGATAAGAAGAGAGAAATCATCAAAGGGTCACTTAATTTTTTTAAAAAATTGGGTTTTTTATTAACATATTTGTTTGCTTCTTTATTTATGCAATTTCCCTACCCCCTTAGGATATCAAATCATGAAATAGAAAATGCATGCCTTGTCATATGGAGGAATATCCATCAGTTTATTCTATGCAAAGGATGTCAGCATTAGAAATGTGTGTTGCTTATGTAATTGCTCTAATTACAGATACTTTCTTGACATGAAGAATAGATGAAGTTCAAAAAGGCACATTTTCCCTTGAGATGCTAACTGTATAACCTCCATACTCTGCAGGAGAGCTGAAAAGGTTAACTCTTGCCCTTTACTATTAAACCCAATTTAGCTTTTGAGGAAACTTTTCAAAAAGTTCTATGAAATAAAGAGGGCCTTATTATTAAATGCTTTAATATACAGTAGCACCTCTACTTACGAACCTAATTCATTCCGTGACCAGGTTCTTAAGTAGAAAAGTTTGTAAGAAGAAGCAATTTTAAATAATGCATGTGATTGCAGAAACCACAGGGAGGATGGAGGCCCTACTTCCTCCCAAGAGATTCCTAGAAAGGCCCCATGGAGGCTTCTCCCCGCCTTTTCCAGCCCTGTTTCCTCCCAGGATTTTCCTAGAGAGGCCCCACAGAGGCTTCTCCCCAACTTTTCTGGTTACAGTTTCGGAGGCTTGGGTTTGTAAGTGAAAAATGGCTCTTGAGAAGAGGCAAAAAAATCTTGAACATCTAGAAAAGTTTGTAAGTAGAGGCATTCTTAGGTAGAGGTACCACTGTGGTTCCAAGACAGCTATTTTTAATTTAAAAACAACAACACCAATGTGCTGATTTTCTGTTATAAAAACTTCATTTCCATAGATGTAACATTGGGCAAATTACAGAGTCCATTTTCTCATCTTCCCCTCCTTCCTAAAAGAGGCTTTATTTTTAATGAATTAAAGTATATTTTCCCAGCTTTGTTTTAAACACAAATTTAAAGAATCACAGACTTCCTTTTCGTTCCATGTAATTTTGACACATCCACACCAATTGTTAAATGTGCCCAGATGCCACTAGGAATGCTTTCATAACCATAATGAAACTAGGCAACTGCATTTTATTTCTTTATTCGATTTCAGCAGCCGCTCATCTCAATCCAATGACTCTGGCCACCTATAAAGAATTCACACTGTTGGGGGTTGTTGTTTTTATTTTTAAGAAAGGCAAGTTTAAAACTAAAACATCTCTTCTCTTCACCAGCAGAAGTATGCTTACATCTGGCTTCTGGGGAGGGATATGGAAGTTTAGGGCATATGGCAAAAATGTAAAAGAAGAAGAGTGGTGTTTAGGAAAAGAGGAAGGACACCACCCTTCTTTTTTGAGGATGTTCCCCATGTCATAATAGATAGGAAGAAAGGAGACAATGATGTGGAAAAGAAACTACACCACACAGTAATTTTATTCACATCCTCATTCTAACATGACTTTTTCCAGGTGTTACTATTCCCACGTGTGCACAAGCAGGTCCATTTGCACAAATGGTAGGCATGCCTGCTAGTTGCACCAATGGAGCTATATGCACACTCGCTCTGTAGCATCATTCCAAATGGGTATAATTCCTGTTGTGATTCAGCCTGAGGCTGCTCAGGGACCAGCTGTGTCTCTGCTGGCTCCATGCCCGGAGGAGGATGACAGCGCAGAGGAGGGGGCTGAACAGTCGGACGGGGGAGAGGAGAGTCAGGAATGGGATGAAGGAGAACAGCATGAGAGCCCCGGGGTGGGGGGCTCTCCCCAGCCAGTAGCTTGGAGTCATTAGGTGATGACGCACAAGCTGTCATTGACATGAGACAGAGACGTTCAGAGCAACGAAAGGAGCAGTTAAAGAAATATTTTCACCATTGAATTAGAAACAGCTGGGTTTGGGTGTGGTCCTCATCAGCAGGGTTTAAAAGGCAGGCAAGGCCTTGAAGCCATGTGGAGTGTTATCAATTGGAGTTGCGGTGACCTGTTTTGATTCTCAGCATCTCTGATCTTGGCTTGTGGCCTCGCAGTCTGGAAGACTCGTGGGAGGCGTCTGTTTGCTATCTACAGCTTCGTCTTGGCTGCAAGAATCTGGTATTGCTTCATGGACTATTCCCTTCATGTATATATTTGAAGTTCCAGCGTTTTTCCTGTTGTAAGGACATTTTCTGTTACCTGTGTTTTCCTTGAATTATATAAACTGCCTTTGCCTTTTACCAGTGTGTCTGGCTTCTCTTTTTGGGTTGGTATTGGCTTCTGGAGTGACCCAGACAGAACAAATTCCTACAATTATAACCATTTAGAGCAAATGCATAATGAAATTTCAGAACATCAAGGTTCCATTAGAAAAAAAAAGCGGAGGGTGGAGGAAAAGAAAAAGAAGATGGTAACCTTTATTTTATGATATATATTTTCAGACAGTAATTTCAGTTCACAGCTCCTTTATTCTACAGCACCAAGTCTATTCACATTAGCGAGAGAAGAGTAAATTGGTTATATAGCCTAAGGCCCTGAGCGTTCCTGTAAATGGTTTCTTTCTTTTTAAAAACTTCCCTGAGTTTTTAAAAATAAACCACTTGTGCCCTTGTGTAGAATCTGTAGTGTTGAAAGCAACTGGAATTGTTTTGAAAAATGGATTGTATCCCTTGGACATCCCTGGATCAGAAGTAGTTTCCGCCCCCACCCAAATTCTAGGCATAGTTGGCTTTTTGCCTCTTTTTAAAAATCACTTGAAAATAATTTCTCTCTGTGACTGGGGAAGAAGATAGCTAAGTATCTGACAAAGAAATCTGCACTGTAATATTGTTACAAAATTTAAATTTGCTGTTAGCTGTTTTGTGTTGTCGAGGCTTGGGAGTTTCTGGAACATCTGGTGATGCTGAAATAACCTGCATTCATTTTATGTTTTTTAAGTTGTAAAATCATATTCAATCTTGACCTACTCAGGAAATCTATCATAAACGTCCTGCTGATTCTGACAGTCATACAGCAAAAACACCCTCTAATGAGCATTTAATAGTCA
This sequence comes from Erythrolamprus reginae, assembly GCF_031021105.1. NCBI lineage: Eukaryota > Metazoa > Chordata > Lepidosauria > Squamata > Dipsadidae > Erythrolamprus > Erythrolamprus reginae. The sequence goes on along the minus strand of NC_091953.1, from coordinate 109,196,344 downwards.
CCAAAAGTTCTGCATTAAGTACAAAGCCCTTTTGATTACTTATTCCACTAATTTAAAGTAAATGCTTTTACAGATGGCATCTGTTAGGCCGCTGAGCGTGTGCTGCATTTATATGTAGTCACAGAAAATAGATTCCAGCTTTGGTATAAAGATTGTATTTGAGGAGGGGGTAGGAGGAGAGATCAAACATTAAATACTAAATAAACATTTATCAGTGGAGCCTTTTTTAAAAGGAGGGGAAAAATTACCTGTTCATGGATTTTTTTAAAAAAAAATAGTTAACTATCTTAACACAAAGGGTAAGACACTGGCAGGGAGGAAATCTTTTGCATATCCAAATATTTTCTGTTTTTGAATCACAAGCATTCTTGAGAGGAAACAAGGACAGTGGTACCTCTACTTAAAAATGCCTCTACTTAAGAACTTTTCTAGATAATGTTGTGGTTAGCTCTGGCCCTGCTCCTGCCCCAAGGACTGTGGATGTGGGGGAGACATCCACATGCTGCGGGCCTGTTTTGCCCCCGGTAGAATCTGCTGATGAAGGCTCCTCTGACCAAGAAGATATGAGTGACAGGGAGGGGGAGAGTGTGGCAGACAGCTCAGAAGGAGATCAATTATCTAGCTCCTCCTTGGATTCAGAACAAGAGTTAATGATACAGCCACGCATGCGGAGAGCGATGCATAGGCAACAACAACTGAGAGATTATTATCAAAGAAAATGAGGCCACCTGTTGTTGGGTGGGGCTGTGGTAATTAGTGAGGCTGCTATAAATAGCAGTCTGTGGGTTTGGCCATTGTGGAGGATTATCTGATCATTGTGTTTCGTGCCTGCTTTACTGACTTTGACCTTTTGTGTGCTGCTTTTTCCCCGCTTTGAAACTAAACCAGAGCAAAGTGTGTGTCACTTTGTGAAAGAAGAAGGACTGTGAATTACCTCACAGCTGCAAGCCAAGTATCACAAAACTGATAAGGGACTTGTACAAATTACCAGTTTGTTTGGAGACCAGTGCTCTTTGCAAAAGAGGGCTTAGTTTATGTGAATTTTCATTATAAAGAACATTGTTTTGAATTTTCAAACGTGTGTGTGTCTGAAATTTGTACCTGTGAATTTTGGGGAGGAGTGTACCAAAGAGCCTGACAGAACAGATAAGAACCAAGTGTTCAAGATTTGTTCCCCCTCTTCTTAAAAACCATCTTCTACTTAAGAACCTGAGCCCGGAAAAAATTCCCAGGAAATTTGAGAGTGGCATTAAGGACCGGCCAGTTTCCTGCCATTCCCTCTTTAATCCCAGCCATCTCGGGCTTTTCTGGGCTGCCCGAGGAGCCTTTTGATGGTACTCCCCCTATAGCCCACCTGGGTTTCTCTCTCTGGCGCAGTGTATGGGAGGCAGCCTCATGCCGGGTATATGGGAGGCGCATGCTCCTCCTCACCACCTCAGAGTTCCTCTTTTTTAAAAAAAAAAGCCTTAAAATTTTGGATTTTTTTTATTCACCTCACATTCCTCTGTCCTTCTCCTCCTCTTCCTCCTTCTCCTCCCACCCAAATTCCAAGCTTTTATTTATTTCCTAATGGGTTTGCATGCATTATTTGCTCTTACATTGATTCCTATGGGAAAAATTGCTTCTACTTACAAACTTTTCTACTTAAGAACCTGGTCAAGAAATGAATTAAGTTCTTAAATAGAGGTACCACTATACTATGGCATGAACTGTAGAAAAGGAAAGCCATTTCCCCATAGAAAGTGATGTACTGCATGAGGGGTGGGTTCTGGATTCTGCGACTGCTGGTTCACTCAGGGACATGTTACACCAGTGGGCACATGTTGCATGCTGCCAGATTGCTTTGCATGTGCATGCACATGCTCAATATTAAGAAAAAGCTTCTGCACATGCACAGATGCAAAAAACAAGATGGCAGTGATTGCAGCATCACCAAGAGCACTGGCTCGTTTCTGGTTCAAGTGACCCAGACTGTCAAGTTACTAACAGTTCTGTACAACTGGTGTGAACCAGTAGAAACCCATCTCTGCACTGCATCTGTATTGCATTTTGGAACATCCAAAGAACGTATATGTGACATTCCTATTTATGCACATTCTGAATATGAATGAAGATGAAGAAAGTGAATTGCCAAAATATCAGGACTACACCAGATTGCGGAGGGCTGCTTTTAAATGCCTCGCATCAACTGGATGGGAAACCAGCAGGAAATGTGTTTTATTTGTGTGTGTGTGTGTGTGTGTGTGTGTGTGTGTGTATATATGTATGTATGTATGTATGTATGTATGTATGTATGAATGTATGTATGTATGTATGTATGTATGTATGTATATATGTCACATGTTTTTTTGCTGAATTTGAAAATTAAGGGAGACTAGGATAGATCTATTTTGGCCTTATTTTGGCCTCATCAGCTAGCCATACCCACAGGGACCTGAACCTGCAACCTTTGCCTTGTAAGGCAGAGAATTATCCTCTAGGCTACAGTATCCAATCCCTTCAGCTCTGCACCAGGGAAGGGTTACATATTTTTGTGGCGAATCACCCTGGTGTATTGAAGGAACATCACAGCTCCTTATTTGCCTTATTTATAAATATATAAATAAAATGTATTTTATTTATCAAATTTATTTCCTGTGGATCAGGCAACTCTGAGCAGTTTACATCAGGATAAAGGATATATTATTTGTTTGTTTGTTTGTTTGTTTGTTTATTTATTTATTTTGTCCAATACACAATGAGGGTTTTAGTGGGTATATATCTATATACACATAGTAAAATACATGATGAAGGTTATAGAGGAGATACTCATAGTAAAATATATCTAAGAAAGAATAGAAAAGAAAATATAGGAATAGAACATATCAATGAAAGAATAGAAGAAGAGATATAGGAATAGAAGAAAGGAATAGGAGACATAGGAGAGCAATAGGACAGGGGACAGAAGGCACTCTAGTCCACTTGTACTCGCCCCTTACTGACCTCCTAGGAATCTGGATAGGTCAACCGTAGATAATCTAAGGGTAAAGTGTTGGGGGTTTGGGGATGACACTATGGAGTCCGGTAATAACAAATGTTTATAAATATTAAAGTGTATTAAAATTACTAAAAATTAAAACAAGCTAACACAAGTTAATAATAAGCTAATGACAAGGCTTTGGGGGGAGAAGCGGGAGGTCCTCTGTTAATATATCAACCACCTCCAGGCAGTAGCTTCTTCTTCAGGACCCATGCCAGACCGCATAAGAACTTTGCTGAAGGCTAAAAAAAAAAGGGGGGGGGGTCGGATCTTACCTCCTGTGGAAAGATGTTCTAGGAGGCAGGAGGTATTGCAGAAAAGATTATTCTACTGGATCCCGCCAGCTGATTCCTTAGCTGATGGGATCTACAGTAGGCCCCTTATGCCAGCATTAGTGGGCCGATCTCATTTGGGAAAGATAATTTCAAGATATCCTGGATTCATGACATAAATGGCTTCAAAACTGCACTTTGAATTGCACCTGGAAGCATATAAGCAGCCAATGATGCTCGCATAATAGTAGTGTTACATCTGCCGCCCTAGGGGTCTCCCAAACTGTCCACATTGCTGTGTTCAGGACCAGTTGTAGCTTCTGAATGCTTTTCAAGGGTAGTCCCATTTAGAGCACATTGCAATCATCTGTGTGACCAGGGTGTGTACAGGGCCTCACAATCAGGGATGGGTTCCTAAATTTTTTACTACCACTCTGTCAGCATGGCTTATTTTATGGGTGTGGTTTGAAGGTTGTGTGACTGGGGTGGAGTGGCTTGCTGATCATGTGACCAGGTGGGGTTGCTTGCCAGTCATGTGACTAGGTGGGAGTAGCTTGCCAGTCATGTACCCAGGGGGTGGGGGGCTGGCTTGCCTGTCATATGACTGGATGGGTGGGACCAACTCAATGTCAATCACAGGTGCCTCGCCTGGTCCCTCCCCTTCCAGCCATTTCTTGTCAGTCTCAAGGTCTGTAAAAAAGTTGTTCACCTTTTTTCAACTTTATTATCTACATGCTATAAATGTACTTTCATGGACCACAGAATGGAGGAAATTGCTCACAAGTTTTGCCCAAGGTTGTGATAGACCAGGGGTCTCCAACCTTTTGGACCACAGAGACTATCAAATTCATAATTTTAAATCCCACAGATCATTGCTGTGTGAGGGGTTTTTTCTTAATATGATTTTATTGCTTATATGTACCCAGAGTTTGTGTGAGAGAAAGAGAATGAAGATAGCTCCTCTCTAATAGTTTCCAATATATATATTTCATGGTAAAGATTGTCTGCTTTTGTTTGGAAATATTTCTGTCTACAGGTGAGGAACCATAAAGAAATCTATGCAGAAGAATCTCAACATATATTTCTTGATTTTGGGAGCCTGACAGTTACACTCCGAAAGAACTATGTATTTGTGTGAATTGCAGTTCACTCCATTTTTTGATATCCACAGCCAATCAAACAGACTGGAGTGCTTAAAGCTAGAAGTAATTGGTGGATAGTTGGAAAGAGTTGAAGATCTTAAGCTGCCCTACAAGATAACCTACTCTTCTCTTCTGGTCAGAATCTAACAAGACTTCAGTTAATACTTGTAAATTGAATGGAGGAAATATTTTTAATCCTTTGCCTCAGGCAGCTAAAAGCTTGGGATATGCTAAATCTAAGTTACTTTATCCCATGCAATAACAAATCCTATAGTAGTTCATAAGTGAAGAGTGCCAAACGTGCAACTCAGATTAAACTTCCACCCATCTTTTCTGTAATTGCAGAAATGCCTCATTCAGAATATGTCATTGCGGGCAGTTAGGAGAAAAAAATAGGGGCATTAAGCCTAGCAAATGGTTCATTTATTCATTTTATCTTTCAACATTATTAAAAGTTTCCCACAGGATGGGTTCCGTCTCCATTCATTTGTGGAGTGTGGCCTTGGAGTTTCATGCAACACCTGATGTGGCCTTCAAGCCAAGATTCAGAAACATTCATCCAAGCAAGAAATACATTCCTTGTGGACTGAGATATAATTAAACACACCATTCCATCTGTTTTCCTTAAATAATCTGTTATTGTATGCTTGAGTTCTGCAAAATCAAAATGCTAATATTTAGCAAAGGCTGGGAAACCAGATATTTCCCCCCAAAATGCCATTATTTCAGTATTATGTTCTGATTTGGAAATGAGGAAAGTTATTGCTTTTTGAATGCTTGATCTGCCAACAAAAAAAGTTAGAAACATTTAGAAACAAGGATGGTGAGGAAATTTATTGGATTTAGAATTCTATTTTATTTATTATTATTTAGAGGCCACTTGACTCTACAAGACTCTAGGAGTCTTACCATTTTAAAAAGAAGGAGTAATAATAAAAGAGGATGGATCAATTTAATGCAATCATATCAAGTGATGCTAAAAAAAATATACAAATCAAAATGTAATTATCATTTAATTTTGGACATTTCAAAGTGCAGGTATAGAATACTCTGAATAAAAAAAATTACAGTAAATGTCTTTATTAGATAAGGGAACAGAAATATATATATTTATATTCCAGCGAAAAACATTATATATATATATATATATATATATATATATATATATATATATATATATATGTCACATGTTTAAGCTGAATTTGAAAATTAAGGGAGACTAGGATAGATCTATTTCGGCCTTATTTTGGCCTCATCAGCTAGCCATACCTACTGGGACTTGAACCTGCAACCTTTGCCTTGTAAGGCAGAGAATTATCCTCTAGGCTACAGTATCCAATCCCTTCAGCTCTGTACCAGGGAAGGGTTACATTTTGTGTCGAATCACCCTGGTATATTGAAGGAACATCACAGATCCTTTTTTGCCTCTCGGCCCAACCCAGGGCCATTTCCAAGGCAGTTAATTTTATTGATAGCCGACAATTCTATCTGTATGTGTCACATGTTTAAGCTGAATTTGAAAATTAAGGGAGACTAGGATAGATCTATTTCGGCCTTATTTTGGCCTCATCAGCTAGCCATACCCACTGGGACTTGAACCTGCAACCTTTGCCTTGTAAGGCAGAGAATTATCCTCTAGGCTACAGTATCCAATCCCTTCAGCTCTGTACCAGGGAAGGGTTACATTTTGTGTCGAATCACCCTGGTATATTGAAGGAACATCACAGCTCCTTTTTTGCCTCTCGGCCCAACCCAGGGCCATTTCCAAGGCAGTTAATTTTATTGATAGCCGACAATTCTATCTGTATGTGTCACATGTTTAAGCTGAATTTGAAAATTAAGGGAGACTAGGATAGATCTATTTCGGCCTTATTTTGGCCTCATCAGCTATATATATATATATATATATATATATATATATATATATATATATATATATATATATATATATATATATGACGGTTTTGGTATATTCGGGTTTCTTCCCATGTAGGATTTGGAAATTTCTGGCGACGTTTCGACGGGGTCTCACTCGTCATCTTCAGGCTTGTGTTTCTGTCTTTGTTCTAAGGCTGCGAGACCTAAGCTGCCTTCCTTCTATAAATACTGGTGGCTGGGTGTGGTTTGATGGCTCAGCAATTGCCTGCTGTGTAGAAACTTCCTGGTGAGTCAGTGGGGTAACAATTGGGGTCGTTGATGTAGCTGAGGTATGCTGATTAGTTAATGGTTGTAGATTAGGCGTGATATCCTGAGTACTTGGAACTTGCAGGCTACTTGATTGTTTTACAATGTGTGTTCTGAGTCTGGTTTCTATGGCTGGGATACGTTTGAGGGCTGGTTTCCAGATGTCTGGTAAGCGAGAGGTATCATCCCGCTTGTTCATATTTTGGAGATGTTTTTCTATCTCTATGGCTTCCATGATTATTCTTTTGCTGTAGTGTTCTGTTTTGGAAATTAATTTGGTACTGTCAAAATCAATTTCATGTCCTGTAGTTTTGAAGTGTTGGAAAAGGGAGGAGGTTTTTTCTTTTTTCTTTAATGCATTCTTATGTTCTGCAACACGTGCATTTACTCTCCTGTTTGTTTGTCCAATATATGTGGCTGGGCAGATTTTACACGGTATTTGATAAACTCCCTGGTTTTCTAGTTGGATATTGTCTTTCGGGTTTCTTAGGATGTTGGCTATTTTTTTATCTGTACCCTCCCTCCCTCCTGCAGTTTTTTTTGCCAAGTGTTTTGGGAGTAGTTTATCCTTGCCTCTTTCCCAGGACTGAGAGAGAGATAATTGGACCAAGGTCACACAACTGATTCTGTTTTTGTGGTGGGATTAGAACTCATGATCTCACCGCTTCTTTGTTGTTATATATGCAAGTATTTTAATAAAAATTACATACCGGTAAGTATATTGCAAAAATACAATAAATGGATTTGGCCTACAGTATAAAGGAAAACTAAACCAGTTTGTCAAATGTGCTTAGTAAGTAGCACAATTTATTAGTACATTGATAAAACATTGCTCTTATTTTTTGGTACAAAAACCATATGTTTTTTTAAAAAACAGCAGTATGTTAAAGGGCTCATCCATACATTAACCACTGCTTAACTTTTCAAGACCCACCAATCTGCTGCAATCTAGCTAGATACCTATAATTAAAATTCCAAAGATTTTCTCCCCTTACGGGAGAGATTTTATACTGAATTGCTTATCAAACCCTGTGTAATTTATTTATTTATTTTATTTATTTATTATTTGGATTTGTATGCCGCCCCTCTCCGAAGACTCGGGGCGGCTCACAACAAGTGAAACAAATCATAAATAATCCAATTAATTAAAATATTTAAAGATTAAAAAAAAACCCATATGCTAACAGACACACACACAAGCATACCTAGATAAGCCCATGACTGCTCTCGCAGCTGCATTCTGCACGATCTGAAGTTTCCGAACACTTTTCAAAGGTAGCCCCATGTAGAGAGCATTACAGTAGTCGAACCTCGAGGTGATGAGGGCATGAGTGACTGTGAGCAATGAGTCCCGGTCCAGATAGGGCCGCAACTGGTGCACCAGGCGAACCTGGGCAAACGCCCCCCTCACCACAGCTGAGAGATGGTTTTCTAATGTGAGCTGTGGATCGAGGAGGACGCCCAAGTTGCGGACCCTCTCTGAGGGGGTCAGTAATTCCCCCCCAGGGTAATGGACGGACAGATGGGATTGTCCTTGGGAGGCAAAACCCACAGCCACTCCGTCTTATCCGGGTTGAGCTTGAGTCTGTTGACACCCATCCAGGCCCCAACAGCCTCCAGGCACCGGCAAATCACTTCCACCGCTTCATTTACTGGGCATGGGGTGGAGATGTAAAGCTGGGTATCATCGGCATATTGATGATACCTCACCCCATGTCCTTGGATGATCTCACCCAGCGGTTTCATGTAGATGTTAAATAGCAAGGGGAAGAGGACCGACCCCTGAGGCACCCCACAAGGGAGAGACCTTGGAGCCGACCTCTGACCCCCCACTAACATCGACTGCGACCGGCCAGAGAAGTAGGAGGAGAACCACTGAAGAACAGTGCCTCCCAACCCCAACCCCTCCAACCGGTGCAGAAGGATACCATGGTCGATGGTATCGAAAGCCGCTGAGAGATCGAGGAGCACCAGGACAGAGGATAAACCCCTGTCCCGGGCCCGCCAGAGATTATCCATCAACGTGACCAAAGCGGTTTCCGTGCTGTAACCGGGCCTGAAACCCGACTGCTGGGGACCTAGATAATCGGCTTCTTCCAAGGACCGCTGGAGCTGGAGTGCCACCACCTTCTCGACAACCTTCCCCATAAAGGGAAGGTTGGAGACTGGACGATAGTTATTAAGTACGGCTGGGTCCAGGGAAGGTTTCTTGAGGAGGGGGCGCATGAGCACCTCTTTATAGAGTGTTGGAAAAACTCCCCTCCCCAAGGAAGCATTGGTAATCTCCTGGGCCCAGCTCCGTGTCACCTCCCTGCTGGCCGAGACCAACCAGGAGGGACACGGATCCAGTAAACAGGTGGCGGAACTCACAGCTCCAATGGCCTTGTCCACTTCATCAGGTGTCACCAGATCAAACTCTTCCCAGACAGGTGGACAAGTACATGCCCCAGTCACCTCGACTGATTCATTGTCAGTCGACTCTGTTTTACAGTTGGAGTCGAGGTCGGACTGGATCTGAGCGACTTTATCAGCGAAAAACGTGTTAAACTCCTCGGCGCTACTCTGCAAGGGCTCCCCAACTCCCCCCTGGTTAAGAAGGGAGCGGGTCACCCTAAACAGAGCGGCCGGGCGGGATTCCGCTGATGCAATCAAGGCGGCATGGTACACGCATCTTGCCGCCTTGAGCGCCACTTTGTAAGTCTTAATAAAAGCTCTTACAAGTGTTCGAGCAGATTCAGACCTACTCTTCCTCCATCACTTCTCTAGACGTCTCTTTTGGCGTTTCAACTCCCGGAGCTCCTCGTTGAACCATGGGGCTCTACGAGGTCTAGCGCCATGGAGAGGTCACAAAGGCGCAATCTGGTCAAGAGCCTCCGCAGCAGCCATGTTCCAGGCCTCCGCAAGAGACTCCGCCGAACTGTGGATGAGTGCCTCTAGTAATTGCTAGGGAATCTTTATTTTATAAAATGAAAAGACCAGTTTTGAATAAATAGACATCCTGAGATGTTTATTCTGCAAAATTAGTTGGCTGTGAATCATTGAATAGCCAGTCCCAGGTCTCTAAATTTCCATTTGTTAGAATCTCTTCATCTACAGCAGAGTTTGGCAGTTTTTAATAATCTATGCTATCAAGGCAAAGACTTAATGAAGAGATAAAACATGGAAAATATTGAGATGTGGAAAAGATGGATAGAGAAAAATTCTTTTCTCTATCACACAATACTAGGACAAGGGGGCACTCCCTAAAGCTCATAGGTAAGAAAGTGAGAACAAATCAAGGGAAATATTTCTTCACCCAGAGGGTCATTGGTTTATGGAATTCACTTCCAGAAGAGGTTGATAGCTTCAAGGCAGGATTAGATAGATTCAAGCATGGTTATTGAAACGGATGTCCAAGTGCTGCCTCTATGTTGGTTGAGGCAGGCAGGATTCCCTTGAGTACCATTTATTGAGGGTCATGGGAAAGGGAGGGTCTTGCCTTCTCTTTCTGCTCAAGACCTTGGAATACTAATATCAAATGACCTAAGTGCTAAAGCCCACTGAACAATATCGCCAAAAAGGCTTCTAGAGTTGTTAACCTGATCCTACGTAGCTTCTGCTCTGGCAATCTCACGCTACTCACAAGAGCCTACAAAACTTTTGCCAGAGCCATCCTTGAATACAGCTCATCTGTCTGGAACCCATACCACATCTCGGACATCAACACCCTTGAAAACGTCCAAAGATATTTCACCAGAAGAGCCCTTCACTCCTCCACTCGAAACAGAATACCCTACGAAAATAGACTATCAATCCTGGGTCTAGAAAGCTTAGAACTACGGCGCCTAAAACACAATTTAAGTATTGCCCACAAGATCATATGCTGCAACGTCCTACCGGTCAATGACAACTTCAGCTTCAACTGCAACAACACAAGAGCACGCAACAGATTTAAACTTAATATTAACCGCTCCAAACTTGACTGTAAAAAATATGACTTTAACAATCGAGTTGTCGAAGCGTGGAACTCATTACCAGACTCAATAGTGTCAACCCCTAACCCGCAATATTTCTCCCTTAGACTATCCACGATTGACCTCTCCAGGTTCCTAAGAGGTCAGTAAGGGTCATACATAAGTGCACCAGTGTGCCTTTCATCCCTTGTCCAATTGTCTTTCCTTTATCTCCTATATCATATATATTTTCTTCCTTTCATATATCTTCTCCTCTATTTTTACATATTATCTTTATATATATATTACTTCATGTCTATTCTCTTCCATATGTATTGTGTATTGGAGAAATAAATAAATAAATAAATAAATAAATAAATAAATAAATAAATAAATAAATAAATAAATAAATAAATAAATAAATAAATAAATAAATGAATGAATGAATGAATGAATGAATGAATGAATGAATGAATGAATGAATAAATAAATAAATAAATAAATAAATAAATAAATAAATAAATAAATAAATAAGATTCCCATGGACAATTGGTGGGCCACTGTGTGACACAGAATGCTGGACTCAATGGGCTTTGGCCTGATTCAGCATGGCTCTCCTTATGTTCTTATGTGTCATTTTTAAAAATGTAACTTCATTATACAAGTCCATTCTACAACACTTTGTAGGATTCTTGTCTCAAACAAAGAACACCAATTGATGGTATCTGAGTTTGAGTGTGTTCTGAGCCAGGAACCAAAAAAAAAAAGATGACTGTATTAACTCTGTGCACTATTGACTATGCCAGTTGGGGATGATGGAAACTGTAGCTCAGCCTTTGGTCTTAAAGGTGGGAAAACAGAGTTAGGAACATACGTTGAATTTTTTTTTCTCAAATCACCCATATTTTGTTCCTTTCCAGTCACAGAAAACATAATATAACAAAATACCAACACTTCCCACACTGCTGTCACCACTAAGGATAAACAAGCCTATAGTTTTAAAATAAATGAATTTAGAGCGAGCTGGGTGAGCAAGCAAAAATTAACATGAACATAGCCTCTTGCATTGCTTTACATCGTTTCCATGGTGAAATGTGTATTAAGGAAAATAATATACAGTATAGTACTGTCTACAATGAAATTAGAGCTTAATGGAAATTTACCAAAATATTAGTATGGAACGAAAACACTATCTATACCAGTGATGGCGAACCTGATCAATACTCTGGTGAACATTTTTGCATATTTTTGTTGAAATGCTATCTGACATACACCAGTAGGCTTTTAATATTTCATTTGTTTGTTTGTTTGTTTGTTTTTTGTTTGTTTGTTTGTTTGTTTGACTTATATGTCACCCCTCTCCAAGGACTCGGGGCACCTTACAACATACAAAAGTACAAAATACAAAAACAAATTCAGATTCAAAGTCCAATATTAAATAATTAAAAACCTGATAAGTAATCTGAAAAACCCATTTAAAAACCATACTCTCACTCATTCATACCACAATCAGACGGCTGGAGAAAAATCTTAAAGCTCAATAGACCCAGGCATGCCAGCAGGTTGCCTCCATACTAGGGCACCCTTTCATATTGTGGAAGGATCAATGGTTGATTCAACAACGTTTGTTTCAATGGAAAAAAAGGTCTTGCAATGGTGTCGGCAGTGTATGCAGCAGACTGGCGGTTGCAACAATCCTTTTACTCATTGGGGAGACAAATGCCAAACTCTTTCACAAGATGGGTGGAAGCCCTGGCATGGGATATTAGATGAGCAACAAAAATATGTTACACATATAGAATAAAGTTTGTAGGCTATAAAAATTAACTGCCTTGAATGGCCCCTGGAATGGCCGAGTGACAAAAAGGAAGCAGTATGTTCCCTCCCTTATTTAGAAACATAGAAACATAGAAGATTGAGGGCAGAAAAAGACCTCATGGTTAGTGTTGGGCGAATTTCAGGAAGTTCTGGTTTGGCGAACTCACCCAAACTTTGCCGTAAAGTTCGGGTGAGTTAGCCGAACCCAAACCCAAACTTTACCCAAACCTGAACAGCAGTGGCTCTTTTTAAAACTTTTTAAAAAAAAGTTAAGGTAAAGTTCGGGTTCGGTGTGAACTTTGGGCAAAGTTCGGGTTCGGCGTTTGGCCGAACACTGCAAAACGCTGCCATCCGGGAGCAGAGTGGGGAATCCCATTGTGGGTTTTCCCACCTCCTTTTGCTTGCAGTGCAGTGCTGCAAGCAAAAGGAGTTGGGAAATCCCACAAGGGGATTCTGGGGGTGAGGCTTTGACGTCATGGAGACTCCTTTGTCCCCGTTTCAGCCAGCCAGGAAGTAGTCTCTGTGATGTCAAAGCCCCACCCCCGGAATCCCCTTGTGGGATTTCCCACCTCCTTTTTCTTGCAGCGCCGAAAGCAAAAGGAGGTGGGAAATTCCACAATTGGATTCCCCAATCTCCTCCCGGACGGTGGCATTTCATGGTGTTCGGCTAAACGCCGAACGCTGAACCCGAACTTTACCTAAACTTTTAAAAAAGTTTGAGTTTGGGTTCGGCATGCCAAACTTTGCAAAGTTTTGCAAGAACCCGAACTTTGCAAGTTCGGTTCACCCAACACTACTCCTGAACCCTTTAACATATTTAAATGTTTCAATCATGTCCCCCCCCTTTCCCTTCTGTCCTCCAGAGTGGGTATATCAGGTTGATTCAACTGAAACACACACACACACACAGGAGAAATGTAGTTGTGTGATATCAAGATGATGTCATTTGGGAGAGCTATGCTGTTCTGCATTAGAGATAACCAAAACAAAGACAATTCTTTGAAGCACCTTTTAGGCATGGTGGATTCTACATTTCGGCCTTAATGATGAAAAGCTGTGCAGCTTGGGGTGTGGTGATTTTTTTCCCTGCCTCTTTAGAAACAACAAATTGATGACATTTCATTTGGTTGTGTAGGTATTTCAACCAGTTTCAGTTTCCTGAAGTGCCATAATTCAACTTGAAATCTAAGCCTCTCAAAATTGATTGGCTGTCACCTCTAGGTAGAAATTGATTTGATTTTGCCTATGAAAAAAAATTGAATCCAGATCAGCATAAAATTGATGGAAAAAAGTATACCAATGCATGACATCTATTTCATTTTCTGCCTCTAGTTTCTGCACTCTGCAATGAATAAAAAGGCTGGTATGAATTCACATTCCTCAGTGAATTAAGTCACAGACTATTGTGAAATGTTGACTAGCTAAGACAAGGAGAAGCTTACCTGTGATGACAAATAGGATTGGAAAGATTTATACCATTTATTTTTCTGTCCGTTCTTCCAAACTTTAACATGAGTACAATGGCAACTCTAGTTGGATCACATGGGTGGGTGTTTATTGTGGAGGCATTCATTACCCAACTGGGGTCTTAACCTTTCTTCTGGAATGTATTTTACCCACCCTTCAAACTATCTGAATGATTTCTTTGTTTCCAATTATACTATGCAAAATTTCTCTATTTTTTTTCCTTCCTTCTACCCTGCCTTTTGGAATGCATGGGACACCACCAAAGTAGACACTGGAGAGAACTGTACTTGATTTATTCATTAATACCCCCTTTATTTGAAGTTCTTTGATCATAGGGTTTTTGTTTTTTAAAAAGAGCAGGTTTAGCTTGTCAAAAAAGAGCCTTTTTTGTAAGCAAAGAAATATATTGTTGACTTAAAAGTCTAATGTGAAATTCTATTCACCTATATATGGCTGAAATAAATTCCTTTAGCATAAAAATCAATTGCAGTACAACTCTAGCAGTTTTTAAAATTAGAAGAAAACCAACTCTTGCTTCTCCACCCCAGAATACATAACATACTGTATATGAAATATTTTGCAGAATTCTAAAAGAAACACCAGATATGCTTATGCAAAGTTTTTGAGTGCAACCATTGTTTTTTGTGCTAAGGCTGATCATTTCAAATGATAAAATATCTGCAGATCGATGCTTATAACTTTCAGAATATGCTCCAAATCTAAATTGCACCCTTAGACAATGAGACAATTTGGTTTCTCTGCACCATTTATATTCATTTATAAATTGAATTATTAAGCCTTCCCAAGTCATAATACCTCTGGGAGATATGCAACTTAAAAATATATTTCATATAATAAAAACAAAATGGGTGATAATCTAGGTTCTAATACAGAGTTTCTGAATCTTGGTGACTTAAAGATGTATGGACTTCAACCCCCATAATTATTTGCCAGTAGGTTGGTTGGGGAATTCTAGCATTGGTTGCCGATAAATTCCCAGTCACAATTCAAAGTGTTGGTTATGACCTATAAAGCCCTTCATGGCATCGGACCAGAATATCTCCGGGACCGCCTTCTGCCGCATGAAACCCAGCGACCAATTAGGTCCCACAGAGTTTGCCTTCTCCGGGTCCCGTCGACTAAACAATGCCGTTTGGCGGGTCCCAGGGGAAGAGCCTTCTCTGTGGCGGCCCTGACACTCTGGAACCAGCTCCTCCCGGAGATTAGAACTGCCCCCACCCTCCTTGCCTTTTGTAAACTCCTTAAAACCCATCTATACCGCCAGGTATAGGGGAATTGAGATATCTCCCCTGGGCATATACAATTTATGTATGGTATGTTTGTGTGTATGTCTGCTTAATAATGGGGGTTTTAAAATGTTTTTAAATTATTAGATTTGTCATGAATTGTTTTATTGCTGTTGTGAGCCACCCCCAGTCTACAGAGAGGAGTGGCATACAAATCTAATAAATAAATAAATATATCTACAAGCCATTGAGGTTGAGAAACTGCACCAACACATCAATGAAATCTCCTCAGAACCACATAATGTAGCACCTCAGAAAAGAACCTGATCTTTAAGGTGCATCTAAAGCAGCGTTTCCCAACCGGTGTGCCATGGCACACTAGTGTGCCGCGAGACACGGGCAGGTGTGCCGCGAAGCTCCTAGGGAAGCTCCAGCTGGGCGGGGCGCTGCCCATGCCTCGGACCTGGAGCTCCCACTCGCAGCTGTCCCCCGGCTCCGGCTTCCGGCACAAACCTGCTGGGCCCCAAAGAAGGAAGGCAGGAAAAAGGAGAGCTTAATTCTTCCACGTAAGGAGCTGCTTTTGGAGTTTGGGGTGGGGAGCGATGAAAGTGCGGAGGCCGGCTCCGCGGCTGCCCCCCCCCAGTGTCTATGCTCCCCTCGCGCCTCTGGCTTCTCGCCGCTGATGCCCGGAGGTCGGAGAAGGTTCTTTGGAACGTTGGGGGTATGTGCGCGCGTGCGCGCGCGCCCTATCCCCCAGCCAGCCTACCCGGAAAAAGCTTTGCTGGCCTCCGCAGAGAAGAAAGGAAGAGAGAGAACAAGAGAAAGAAAGAAAGGAAGAGAGAGAAAGAGATAGCAAGAGAGACAGAATGAGAGAGAGAGAGAAGAGAAAGAAAGAAAGAGACAGCAAGAGGGGGGAAGGAGGAAGAGAGAAAGAGCAAAAGAGAGAGGAAGAAAGAAAGAGATAGCAAGAGTGATAGAATGAGAGAGAGAGAGGAAGAGAAAGAAAGAAAGAAAGAGACAGCAAGAGGGGGGATGGAGGAAGAGAGAAAGAGCAAAAGAGAGAGGAAGGAAGAAAGAGATAGCAAGAGAGACAGAATGAGAGAGAGAGAGAAAGAGAAAGAAAGAAAGAGACAGCAAGAGGGGGGAAGGAGGGAGAGAGAAAGAGCAAAAGAGAGAGGAAGGAAGGAAGAGAGAAAGAAATAGATAGCAAGAGAGACAGAATGAGAGAGAGAGAGAAAGGAAAGAAAGAAAGAAAGAAAGAAAGAAAGAGACAGCATAGGGGGGAAGGAGGGAGAGAGAAAGAGCAAAAGAGAGAGGAAGGAAGGGAGAAACAAAGGGATGGAGAGAGAGAGAAAGAGGAAGGGATAGAAAGAGGGAGGGAGAGAGAAATAGAGCGAAGGGGAGGAAGAGAGATTTTTTTGTCCAAACTTTTTTGTGCCCCCCCACCCCCTGCTCAATGTTCCCCAGGATTTTGAAAATGTGAATAATGTGCCGCGGCTCAAAAAAGGTTGGGAAACACTGATCTAAAGGATGGGCCTCTCAAGTCATCCTTTGGCTTTGCAGTTCGTTACACCTTCCATCAAAACCACAAAGGGAATTCCCAGAGGTCATGCTTGGGAGGCTGGGAAGATTCGCAAGGACAGACTTGAGCAATAAATCAGAAATTTTTAACAATTACATATGTACCTAGGTATTTGTGCCTGACAGGGGCACTTTACACACTGATGTCTAACAACTATTGGGAACAACAAGTAACCAGCTTGAATGGTACAAGCAGTCAGTTTTAGCATCCATAATAAATTTGTCTGGTTAAGGACTTTTAATTGTTTTATTTATTTATTTATTTATTTATTTATTTATTTATTTATTTATTTATTTATTTATTTATTTATTTATTTATTTATTTATTTATTTATTTATTTATTTATTTATTTATTTATTTATTTATTTATTTATTTATTTATTTATTTATTTATTTATTTATTTATTTATTTATTTATTTATTTATTTATTTATTTATTTATTTATTCATTTATTCATTTATTCATTTGTCCAATACACAATACATATGGAAGAGAATAGACATGAAGTAATATATATATAAAGATAATATGTAAAAATAGAGGAGAAGTTATATGAAAGGAAGAAAATATATATGATATATGAGATGAAGGAAAGACAATTGGACAGGGGACGAAAGGCACACTAGTGCACTCATGTACGCACCTTACTGACCTCTTAGGAACCTGGAGAGGTCAATCGTGAATAGTCTAAGGGATAAATGCTGGGGTTAGGGGTTGACACTATTGAGTCCGGTAATGAGTTCCACGTTTCGACAACTCAATTGTTAAAGTCATATTTTTTACAGTCAAGTTTGGAGCGGTTAATATTAAGTTTGAATCTGTTGCGTGTTCTTGTGTTGTTGCAGTTGAAGCTGAAGTAGTCATTGACAGGTAGGATGTTGCAGCATATGATCTTGTGGGCAATACTTAAATCATGTTTTAGGCGCCATAGTTCTAAGCTTTCTAGACCCAGGATTGTTAGTCTATTTTTGTAGGGTATTCTGTTTCGAGTGGAGGAGTGTAGGGCTCTTCTGGTGAAGTATCTTTGGACGTTTTCAACATTGTTGAAACATTGTTAACGTTTATCTTTGCCCATGCAGGCCAATATATTCAATTTGAGTTGGTACTCAAAAATATTTGGATAAACTAGAAAAATATCCAGGTACATTTATCTAGAAACATCCAAACCGATACATAAATAGGGCTAATGATTTTAATGCCAGAATTGGTCCACAGTTGGAGTCCTTTTTCCCACTTTAGCAATTATCTCCTACTATAGAATATTCTTCTATAGCCCAGATAGCCCAGAGGTTTTCATCTCTACTATTAATGGCCTGACCCAAGGTGAATCCAATGATGACTTCACATCATGGTGATGCAAAATGATGGGATGCTTGGGTGTACACTCACTTTTATGCACAGACTAAGGCATTTGGACAGCCAGCTTTGGTATTTTATTTATTTATTTATTTATTCAATTTTTATGCCGCCCTTCTCCTTAGACTCAGGGCGGCTTACAACATGTTAGCAATAGCACTTTTTAACAGAGCCAGCCTATTGCCCCCCACAATCTGGGTCCTCATTTTACCCACCTCGGAAGGATGGAAGGCTGAGTCAACCTTGAGCCGGTGATGAGATTTGAACTGCTGGCCTTCAGATCTACAGTCAGCTTCAGTGGCCTGCAGTACAGCACTCTACCTGCTGCGCCACCCCGGCTTCTAGATAGGTATGTCCCCTGTCTGGCTGCTATATTTACTATGAGGAAGAAGGGGCATTGGTCTTACTTGATATGCCTCTTATAGGAGTGGTAGATATAGCAGCCAGCCCTGCCCAGTTTATTGCCATATACCATGATGATGAACTACAGGTGGCACGCGGAGCCATATCAGCTGGCATGCAAGCCGTTGACCTAGCTCAGTTCCAATGTGCATGTTTGTGCTGACCAGCTGTTTTTTGACTCGCACAGAGGCTCTGTTGGCTTTCAAAGAGCCTCTGGGGGGATGGGAGAGGGCATTTTTACCCTCCACCGGCTCCAGGGAGGTCTTTGGAGCCTGAGGAGGGTGAAAAATTAGCCTACTGGGCCTACCAGAAGTTACCAAACAGGGTGTTTCTGGCCTTCAGATGGCCTCGGGGGGGGGGCATGGAAAGCTATTTTCACCCCTCCCCAGGCATTGAATCATGGGTGTGGACACTTGTGCATGTGTGACAGTGCATGTACACACTCTTTCGGCACATGAGGAAAAAAAGGCTCGCTATCACTTCCGTATACTTAGCTTAGGGACATTTTCACAGGAATATTTTTCATTGGCACATCAGAGTCTGTCGCTTTGCTTCTTTGTCCAAAATTGGAGCACATAGCAACATTGATATCATAAATCATCTGACACACTCAGTCCAATCACCGAGCAGACAGATATAATCATCTGGAGTGGGGTGTGGTGAACGATCAAGTAATATTTCTTTTGTGTTGACTTCACACAAATTATTTAAATAAATATGACAGCTGCATTTAAAGTTGTGTTTTGACAAGACAGGGACCATTTGATTATTCTTTCTGGCCTCCAACGTCTACCCACTGAGCCAAGTTCATGTTAGGAGCAATGAGGATAGGTATAGAACAAAAACAGAGGTCCATGGAGGTCAGTGTCCACAGTCAATGCCACTTTCATTACCCTCAAATAAGTACTGTTGGCCTTGGGAACACCTGCTAGCAACCTTAAATCCCACAAAGGTCCTAATGAATCCCAGTGACCAGTTTGGTCCCACAGAGTGGGTCTTCTCCTGGTCCCGTCAACTAAACAATGTCGCTTGGCGGGACCCAGGGGAAGAGCCTTCTCTGTGGTGGCCCCGGCCCTCTGGAACCAACTCCTCCCAGAGATTACAATTGCCCCCACCCTCCTTGTCTTTCGTAAACTTCTTAAAACCCACCTCTGCCGCCAGGCATGGGGTAACTGAGATACTCTTTCCCCCTAGGCCTTTACAATTTTATGCATGGTATGTCTGTATGTATGTTGGTTTTATAATAAGGGTTTTTAACTGTTTTAATATTGGATTGTTATATGCTGTTTTTATTACTGTTGTTAGCCGCCCTGAGTCTACGGAGAGGGGCGCCATACAAATCCAATAAATGAATGAATGAATGAATGAATGAATGAATGAATGAATAAATAAATAAATGAACCGTCAGAGCCAATCAGCCTTTTCAATAGGATTTTTTTTTAAGCATCCTGATTTGACCAGGATTGTGTTTCTGTTAAGGCAAAGTAACTGACAGGCTTTAAAATGTACAGCGGGAACAATTGACTGGGTATAAGAAATTGTTGACTTGCTTTAT
The DNA here is from genome assembly GCF_031021105.1 of Erythrolamprus reginae. NCBI lineage: Eukaryota > Metazoa > Chordata > Lepidosauria > Squamata > Dipsadidae > Erythrolamprus > Erythrolamprus reginae. The sequence continues at coordinate 109,176,367 of NC_091953.1, read as the reverse complement.
CAGAGAAAATGCTTTATAAAAACAAGCCATTTTCCAAGCAAATTGGTTGTCTTTTTCAGACTGCAAAAGATAAGAATGCCTTCCTATTTGGAAAGCTAATTTGTCTGCTTATTGTACAAGGGGAAACAATATTTGAAGGCTAGGTTGCCAGCTGCTAGATGGAAAGAGTTTTATCATACATTATGAGATGACTCCTCATTTATCCACCAGTCATTATATGAGATGTCACATTAGATCAGCGTCTCCGCTTCTGGCTCTCCATTCAGAGATTCTCAAATGATTTAACCAACTGAAAAGGAGGAAAATCTAAAGTAGGTCTTACGTGAAGTTTTCAGACTGTAGTAAAGCAGAATGACTTGTAATCAATGACTCCAAATACCAAAATATAAATCTTTTATTTATTTATTTATTTATTATTTAGATTTGTATACCGCCCCTCTCCGCAGATCTTCTTTGGAAGATCAAGTCACCGGAAATATCTTTGGCATTTGGAATAATTGATCATTGGGAGCAATACAATTGAAAGAATTTGAACTTTTAAATTCCTGGATGTAATTTTTCAAATTAGATTCATCCCTGCCAAATGTTTTACCACTGCTGCAGCAATCCTGGGCTTTTCCCCCATTCCAAGAAGAGTAAAAATATCTCTGCCAGTCAGTAGTGGATTCTAAATCCCATTACTGTCAGTTCATGTATGTGTGACAGTTCTGCGCATGCTCAGAAGTGTCCCAGGTGGGTAGGCAGAGTCTCCTGGTGTCACCACTACCGGTTAACCAAACTGGGCCAAACTAGGAGCAACCCACTGCTTCTGCCAGTTGTATGAGCCCACACTGAAGTAGACTAAAGTAAGTAAATAAGGTCCAAGAGGGAAGTGTTTTTAATAGGAAAGTGAACACAAGAACAAGGGGACACAATCTGAAGTTAGTTGGGGGAAAGATCAAAAGCAACATGAGAAAATATTATTTTACTGAAAGAGTAGTAGATCCTTGGAACAAACTTCCAGCAGACATGGTAGATAAATGCACAGTAACTGAATTTAAAGATAAAATACAGAAAATAGTATAAGGGCAGACTAGATGGATCATGAGGTCTTTTTCTGCCATCAGTCTTCTATGTTTCTATGTTTCTAAGCCAAAGACTGTAGACTCTGTTCAGTACAAGTTTCTGTGCACACTCCACTAGGCCCATGCTTTCATTCCTATGAAGACTGAATGATCCCTTTAGAGTTGCAAACCTGTATTTGTTGTTTCTCTTACTGAATCAGAGGAGGAGGAGGCATGGGAATCAGGATCAGCATCAAGGCAATAGCAATAGAATTTAGACTTAGACTTAAACAAGGCAACCTATGAGCTCCAAGGAGGAAGATGGAATGGAGCTGGTAGAGAGAGAGAGATAGTGTTGGAGCCAACCGTCAGCCCTCAGATGGAAAGTCAACAGCCTCCAGGTCTGGAAGTTGTTGATGAAGAAGAGGAACAGCTGGATCCAGTGCCTGGGATGTCAGAGTTGAATTTAGAAGCTGTCCACCTGAAGAAGAAAGGATACCAGGCACTGGAGAGGTTTCGGAATGAGGACACTACAGCAGGAATTCTTCAAAAGACTTTTACTTCTTCTTAGTATAAAAACTACACTCTCTATTCTATATTACATAACACCAAACTATCTTACTTGACGACTCTACTACTACTAACCTTAAATGACAACAAACCACCACTGACCACAAGCCACACCTAGGCAAAGTTTAGGCTTTATTTATTTATTTATTTATTTATTTATTTATTTATTTATTTATTCATTCATTCATTCATTCATTCATTTATTTATTTATTTATTTATCTATCTATTTATTTATCTATTTATCTATGTATCTATTTATTTATTTATCTATTTATCTATCTATCTATCTATCTATCTATCTATCTATCTATCTATCTATCATCTAATCTATCTATCTATCTATCTATCTATCTATCTATCTATCTATCTATCTATCTATTCAATTTTATGCCCCCCCTTCTCCTTAGACTCAGGGCAGCTTACAATATGTTAGCAATAGCACTTTTTAACAGAGCCAGCATATTGCCCCCACAATCCGGGTCCTCATTTTACTCACCTTGGAAGGATGGAAGGCTGAGTCAACCTTGAGCCGGTGATGACATTTGAACCGCTGACCTACAGATCTACAGTCAGCTTCAGTGGCCTGCAGTACAGCGCTCTACCTGCTGCGCCACCCCGGCTCCTATATACAGTAGGATTATACATCACATTATACATTACATTATTATACATTACAGTATATACAGATCTTGACCAATCAGGTTATAGCGCATTCTGCTGAGCCACCATGACTCAGCATTCCTTTTACACTAATTACAACCTTTTCCACTGTAACTGGGATATTATCTCAGGTACTAATCCTGACATGACACACACTGTACAGAAGTCAGAGAAGGGGGAAAACAGTGGAAAGCCATGGGCTGATTTTAGAAAAGGAAGAGCCACAAGTCCTCATGCTAACTCTGAGGATAAAAGGCAGGGGACAGAGATACATAGATGTGGTGGACAGGCCTGATAGCCTGTGAGAGAATTTTTTTGCTTGGACTGCCAGCATTCCTAATAAAGGAATCTTTTGAGTTCACATTAGAGGGTTTGTTATGTTTGGGGAGCTGGGTTGGAACAGAGTCCCTTTTTGTAAGGTCATATAAATATGATTTTTGTGGGCATTAATTAATTAAATGAACAAACAAACATTTAACTGACTTATGCCATCAGAGCCTCTCTTTCTTTTTCCCATCAACCCTGCTTTTAGAGGCATTTGAATGAGTTTTCAAAATAACACTGCAAACAGACAAATAATTACCAGCCAATTACCAGTAGGAGTTTCCAGTTGGAGAATCCTTTATAAGTGCAAATGGTTTATAAGCACATTGTAGGGGTTTTTTTGTTTTCTGCAATATTAGATGGGATTCCATTAACTAAGACCTGGTGCCCTTGTGATCACAATGGGTTAAAAAGCAGCTGAGCAGTGCTGTTTTTCCTGGTCAGAATAAGACTCATGTCCCTTCCATCATAATATAGATACAGTTTCTTCCAACAAAAATATTGTAGTTTTGGGGTAGGAAATTTCTTTCCTATCATCAGATTGGATTCTACTAATTCTACTAATAGAGTTGCTAAGCTTTCATTAAAAAGACTTGTAATGTGCCATTACAATTGGCTTTGATTGTTATTCTAGCTACATTTCTTCTAATATCATTTATTTTTATTTATTTATTTATTTATTTATTTATTTATTTACACAATTAGGGTTTTAGTGTGTGTGTGTGTGTGTGTGTGTGTGTGTATATATATATATATATATATACATATATATATATATATATATATATACATACATACATACATACATACATACATACATACATACATACATACATACATATATATATATATATATATATATATATATATATATATATATATATAAATGATGAGGCAGCAGCCATCTCGATCACCGGAACATAGAAACTTTAATAAAACCACTTAGCTTTCGTTAGCGTGCTGCTAACTTCGTCAGAGTATTAAAATGCCATGGGAGACAACCACCTTTATAAAGCATTATTCAGTCTGCTCATTGCCCGCGTCATAGGGCCACACCCTTCCCTCCCCTCTGCGGCAAGCCCAATTGTGGGCTTGCTCATGCTGGCTAAAGGGGGATCTACCGCTTTTACTCGTGTCTGTTGCCTCTTTCCCTCCCCAAGGGAGGAGGTGGAGTTATGAGGCAATACTTCGGAGGTGTTTGATATTACTTTCCCCCCCCCACTATCGTTGTTACTTTCTATAGTGGTACATATCTGCTCTTGCAATTTTTTTGCCCATGCCCTCGTCTTAGGTCTGCACTGTTCTAATCCCCCCTTGTCCCCTGTGTTGGAACTGCATTGTGCCCCTCCCCCTCTACCTCCATGTTGCTCCAGTATGTTCCCTTGCTTCCCGTTGGGGGTTGCTCTACCCTCATTTAGCTGGTTTCTATGCCCGGCCTGGGGAATTCTGTTAGGGGCTTTATCCAATCCTAATAACCTATCCCCTTTAAGTCGTTGCTGGTGCCTTAAAGCCTGGTATGCCGATGGCATATCAATATGTCTATTGATCGGCATACCAGGCTTTGCTAGAAGGAACGCAAGGACGACTTTCTCAGTGTTGTTTTGGTATACTTTTAATGGTGTATGTGCTTATTATCACCCCCAGACAATTTTTCTAGGTGTTTTATGCACATGTGAGGCTTATCATAATAAAAAGTAGTGGACATTCATTCCGCCATCATTTGGCCAATGGCCATTACTCACTGAATTAGCAGGAGGCAGAAATGCTGCAGAAATGGGAAGGGTGTTGCACACAACTTACAGTTTCCTCAATCCTGAATGCCCAGGGAGTAAGAAAATAAACTGGCTAATTGTGTAAGATATAATCAATTATAAACCAAAATAAAGATGTCTTGAAATTGAACTCACCTTCCTGTTTCCATATTGGAACACATGATATATTTTTTTACAGTATTAGAAAGTGATTTGTCATTACCTTTTTACGGGAAACTAATTTAATTTCCCAAATGAATGAGACAAAGCTACCTACATCCAAGTGTAGGAAAAGCTAGGCAAAGATTTGATTGGTAGATTATTTGCCAACACGATGGTACTGACCGTTGTGGAATAACATAGAAAGACTTTCTCCATGATGATCTGTTTTTAATCTGGTCTTTCAGTTCTCCCAGGATGCACCCTTCACTGTTATTATTTAGTCCATTCATCTGTTGTCTTCTTTTTGTAGTCTACCTTAAAGGACTGACACTTTTCCAGTATTAGAGCCTTATCTAGAGAACTACTCTTTGCATAATGTGTCTGAAGTAGGATCTTTTGAGCCTGGCCCTTTGCGCGAAAGGTGAGAACTCAGAGAATGATTGGTTGGTTGGTTTTGTTGGCTGTCACAAGACAAAGCTTTAATTCATTCCAAAATTCATTGAGTTTCCCCTTTTTTATCTATAGAAAAGTAATACAAGAAAGTTTAAAAAGTAAAATAAAAACCACTGAGATAGCCCCAACCTCCCACATGTCTTTTTACTATAGATACATGGTATTTAATTTACGAGTGAGGACTGCTACATAAAAAACATAAAGTATATGTTAACATTGACTTACAGCTGAAGTCTGAATATAGTTCTTAGTTCTTTTCTCTCACTTTCTCCTGCCTGACATTGACATAGAGGCAATTGGTTAGTTAAAAGCATCTCATATGAAATCAGTGTTGGAAATCAGGTGAAATCATACTCACATTTATATCAAAAATTGGCATAGAGAAATGAGTGTCACAGGTGTACTTTGGTAAAAGAGTTAAGCAATCTCATCAAAAAATATCACCCCTTTTAAACAACCCTGAATTGGTCGATAAAGTTCCCATGAAAGTTTAAACTGATGGCCAATTACCTTTGAATGATCAGAAAATAACTTTCAGTCTTCAATGACTAAAGAAAATCTAGTCATTCAGACAGGTACTTATGTTTTCATTCAAACCATTAAAGTGCAGTAAAATTGGAAGTGATCCCATTTTTGACAGCTCCCCTTATTTATTTAAAAATTCCTCATAGCAGTTAGAAGAATTAAAGACACTTCAGTTGTAACCCTCAAACAATTAGGGTTTTTTAATAAATGTTTATATAAAAGTAATACAGAATTTTTTTTTATGCTAGAGCAAGGTTTCATGCGCTATGAAACTCATAAAATAAATAATCCTTCAACACTTTGGTGTATTCTTTAATATGTTGCAAGGAGAAGAAATGAAACGTAAGACTACTTCTCAGTTGGTTGATTCAGAAAGCAAACTATGGCCTTTAAGCTTCTTTTGTCTTATTTTCAATGATGTCTGTGAGTTTTGATTCAGTTCTTCCTAAATGGAAATTCAACAAAATCTCCACCTTTTCCTATTAAGTTTTGTTTGCATTCCTTTGACTGTTTTCTTTTCTCATGTACCAGTCCCAGCCTCGAGGCAGCTCACAACAATTATTAAATCCACAAAGTGCAATTCACCCAAAGCAATTTTAAGCCCCATTAATTTCATTGAGAGAGTTGCACACATCTTTAATAAATCGAGCCTCCTTGACAGAGAAGCATACTGAATTTCAGCTGAATCATGCCTTCCAGAGATATATTTTAAAACTTTGGAAATGATAAACTAAGAAATCAGCACAAGTAGGAGAGATTCTAAATTTTAGAGTAGACAACCTAAAGCCTCAGCACCCAATGTAGTGTGACTACAAATACTGAAAGGTGGGTCCTACTTACCTTTGCCTCTGGTTTGCATCACAATGTTTTGCGTGTGCACACAAGCTCTGTTCACGTGTGTGTGTGTGTGTGTACATTCCCACATGCAATTTGGCTTCCATGTATGCTCAGTAGCTGGAATTGGCCCGAAACACAGGTGAGGAGTTGATCAGCTGTGCTTCAGGTGAAAGAATAAAGGTCAGTTTAAACCCGGGGATGGGTGGTGTTGTGGTTAGCTCTGGCCCAGCTCCTGCCCCAAGGACTGTGGATGTGGGGGAGACATCCACATGCTGCAGGCCTATATTGCCCCAGGTGGAATCTGATGATGAAGGCTCCTCTGACCAAGAAGACATGAGTGACAGGGAGGAGGAGAGTGTGGAAGACAGCTCAGAAGGAGATCAATTATCTAGCTCCTCCTTGGATTCAGAACAAGAGTTAATGATACAGCCATGCATGCGGAGAGTGATGCATAGGCAACAACAACTGAGAGATTATTATCAAAGAAAATGAGGCCACCTGTGGTTGGTTGGGGCTGTGGTAATTAGTGAGGCTGCTATAAATAGCAGCCTGTGGGTTTGGCCATTGTGGAGGATTATATGATCGTTGTGTTTCGTGACTGCTTTACTGAGTTTGACTTTTTGTGTCCTGATTTTCCCCCGCTTTGAAACTAAACCGGGGCAAAGTGTGTTTCACTTTGTGAAAGAAGAAGGACTGTGAATTGCCTCACAGCTGCAAGATAAGTATCACAGAACTGATGAGGGACTTGTACAAATTACCAGTTTGTTTGGAGATGAGTGCTCTTTGCTATACCAAAAGAGGACTTAGTTTAAGTGAATTTTCAGTATAAAGAACATTGTTTTGAATTTTCAAACGTGTGTGTGTCTGAAATTTGTACCTGTGGATTTTTGGGAGGAGTCTGCCAGAGAGCCCGACAGAACAGGTGGGTGGGCCCTTTTATATGCAGCAGAACAGAAACCCCCTTTAGCTGCTCCTCCCTGCCTTCTGTTTGCCTCCCTTCTAAAGTTTGGGATTTTCCTGAAGGATTTGCACGCATTATTTGCTTTTACATTGATTCCTATGGGAAACATTGTTTCATCTTACAAACTTTTTACCTTACGAACCTCCTCCTGGAACCAATTAAGTTCGTATGATGAGGTACCACTGTACTTATTACCAATACTTACTGTATAGCCAACAACTCCACTTAAACAATGACAAATGGATATATTTCTAAGTCCATATAGCAAGGGAACACCCTCCCCCATCAAAATTTGATATAAATGATTGCAAGATGCCAAAGAAATAGGAGGTTTGGGCTGACCATATTTGATTTTTATTTTTGATGCTTGTTGTTTAGTCTTCTTTAAAAAGTGGGTGATTGTCCAAAAATAATGAAGATATTTGATTTAAAGGGCCATGAATTAAATTTTTATAGGACTGAATTTTTAAATTAAATTCTTCCATGTATAGATTTATACTCACTTTCTTAACTGGCTTTATAAAGGTAGAAACAAGCATTCAAGAGAACTGTAGTTTGGAGAAAAAACTGGCAGAGGATTTAAAAAACAAAAACAGGGATAAATTCAGACATCCAAATAATATTATTCAAATTTAGAAATATCCTGGGGTTTGCCGACACAGTTTAGAAGTCGTTCTCCAAGTTCATCACTGTGTAATCTCATCCTGACTGCAGCTGTCCAAGTTGTTGCCATCTCAGTTAGACAGCAATATGATCTCAAGAACATCACATTCCAGATCAACACCTGCTGGTAGGGATCAGTGGGGAAACATCTGGGCTGGGAAACCTTCACGCTGGCCTTATAACTTGTCCAGGCTTGGCTGACACATATACTGGTGAAAATGAAATGTAAATAAATACCATCAGACAATATAAAATATAAGGTTGCCATGGTCAAGTCTATGAAAGAATAGAATATTGTGAAAGTTTTCCTCCTTACTAAAGCATTTGTTTGTCCCTTGCTTCCTTTTTATTTGACTGAATTATGGTCTTGACCTGAATGTTAACATGTCACCCAGAATTCACTCGGAAGATGTTGAAATTGAATGAATCAATTAGGCCATGTCAAGTTGCCACTGAACAAAATAAAAGCATGTTGAAATGTTTCTGGCCACAATTCACAAATTCTGTGAACTGTTCAGGTTTGAGGCGGTTGCATTCATATATTCAAGTATTATCTGTGGATCTGTGCCTGCTAAAAATGTTAAGATGTGACCTCCATCTATCTGATTTAAGTCCTGAACCTTTTTTTTTTTTGGTATGTGTTGCTCAGACATCTGAAGATGTTCCTATTTTTAACATACTTTTTGTAATATAACTTTTATAACATCATCTTTTTTCAGATTATCTATTTTAACAATCTGTAATTTTCATTTTATTTATTTATCTATCTATCTATCTGTCTGTCTGTCTGTCTGTCTGTCTGTCTGTCTGTCTGTCTGTCTATTTATTTATTTATTTATTTATTTATTTGTTTGTTTGTTTGTTTGTTTATTTATTTATTTATTGGATTTGTATGCCGCCCCTCTCCGGAGACTCGGGGCGGCTAACAGCGACAATAAAACAGTGTACAATAGTAATTTGATATTAGAAATGATTAAAAATCCATTAATATAAAAACCAAACATACATACATACATACCATGCATAGAATTGTAAAGGCCTAGGGGGAAAGAGGATCTCAATTCCCCCATGCCTGGCGGCAGAGGTGGGTTTTAAGTTGTTTACGAAAGGCAAGGAGGGTGGGGGCAGTTCTAATCTCTGGGGGGAGTTGGTTCCAGAGGGCCTGGGCCGCCACAGAGAAGGCTCTTCCCCTGGGTCCCGCCAGGCGACATTGCTTAGTTCACGGGACCTGGAGAAGATCCATTCTGTGGGACCTAACTGGTTGCTGGGATTCGTGCGGCAGAAGGCAGTCCCTGAGGTAATCTGGTCCGGTGCCATGAAGGGCTTTATAGGTCATAACCAACACTTTGAATTGTGACCGGAAACTGATCGGCAACCAATGCAGACTGCGGAGTGTTGGTGTAACATGGGCATATTTGGGAAAGCCCATGATTGCTCTCGCAGCTGCATTCTGCACCATCTGAAGTTTCCTAACATTTTTCAAAGGTAGCCCCATTTACTCATATTGTGATATTTGTCTAATGACTTGTCTTCTTGGGGTTCTGTTTTTATTAACCAATTGACCATTACAACTACCTTTTTTGAAATATGTATTTAATTTAATTTAATAATTATTGTATAAAAATAGATTTAAATCAAGCTACTCAACTGTCATAATAATAATAATAATAATAATAATAATAATAATAATAATAATAATAAATAACATACATCTTAAAAGAGCAAGCGTTACCTGCATCTTCATACATCAATTATTCGTCATTTATTGTGACTCAGTATCCTGATGCCTTAACAAAATTATTATCCTCCCTTAATAGGGTTTCATCTCCATTCAGGTTATTAAATTTGTGAAATGACTTTTGGCAATCCATTGCATCTCTTAACTAGTGGCATTCTTGAACCACTCAAAAGAATTGTAGCTGGAACGGACAAAGCAAATGTTGCAAATCACCATAATATGAAAAACATCTATAATATGAAATGCAACAAAACAAATCAAATCAAATGATCCATCTGTGACCAGGATTTTTATTTAGAATGGGTTGTTTGGCAAGGCACATGGCAGGAGTACATAGCATGGCTGATTTTTTAGTTGCCAGCCATTATTCAAATTGACATAGGGAACTTGAATATGTTTGACTTGGTTCCATCTGTTTTATGTCCATCAAGTGATGCAAACAACAGTGTCGCTCTCTTAATTGCACAATTTGCGTAGCGTGGAATGGAGACTATTATCCACTATTAATTCAGCTCAACATGCTTAACTAGATCTGTCCTGAATGAATTTATCCTCTTATCTAAACTCATGCTCTCTCAGTACAAGTGCAGCAAAATCCCCTTTTGTCTTGGCAGGGCTAAATCTGTTTAAATTTACAATTTAAAGGGACAAGACTAGGAACACCTATGGATTAAATGGCAGCCCAATAAAATTGGACCTTTAGAATTATCTCCATTTTATTACCCTACTACATTTAGGTAGAGTTCCATACAGTTGGGGAAATTAAGAGTATGAAGAATATAATAGATGCATTGAATATCGCCGGCTGACTTACCGGCCCCACGGCGCTGTTGCGGAAGGGCCGGGCAGACTCGGACCCTTCCGATGGCGGCCGCCATCTTGTTTTCGGCCGAAATCTCGCGAGGCGAGATTTCGGCCGAGAATGCCCTTCCCACGTGGCCGGGCATGACGTCGGGTCCGGGCGGGGCCTGCTGGCCCTATTTAAGGGACAGCAGGCCGGGAAGAAAGCCTGTTCGCCCGGACCTGATGCTAAGAGCAGACACTCGGCTGTCTGCTCTTGGAGCCTTTCGGCGGCCGCGTGAGGCGGCCGTCATTTCGGGCCTCGTTAGAGGCTTGGGGCACTGCTCGTCGCTCGCTTCGCCCATCCAGGCTGCCGGTCTGCACATTTTCAGGAGTCTTGGGCAGCAACGGGTTAGCGGCGGGAGTCCCGCGTGAGGCCCCCACCCCCACCCCACGTAACAGGCGGCCGCGTGTTGCGGTCGCCATTTTGTGAGCCTCATCGGAGGCTCGGGGAACGGTTTGGGGGCTTTGGGTCCGGCGGGAAGGCCGTTTGGCTGTTGCCCCCCCCTATTTTGGGGGGGGATCCTTCTGGTAGCCCCCTTGGGGACGTGGGGGGCTAGGGTGGGGGCTTGCGTGTGCGGCCCCTCCCGGTTCGTGGCCCCCAAAACACAATAAAAATAAAACACAACATAAAATAAAAAAGGAGGACGGTTGGGCCCTCGGTGGCAGCTTCATGCTGCTGCGCTGCCTGTTTGGGCAGAGGCCTTTTGCTGCCCTCTTGGGGCCTGGGGGCCCCAGTTCCCTCAGGTGTAAATTAAGAACCATGGCACATAGTAATCATACTCCTAATGAGACTGATAATGGTTGGAACGATGTCATATATTTGTAGGCAAGCATGGACATAGGCAGGAAAAGACCTATTGGTCCCTCTAGTCTGCCCTTGTTCTGTTTCTGTATTTTGTCTTGGGATGGCTGTGTGTTTGTCCCAGGCATGTTTGAACGCTGTTGCTGTGGATTCAGCTGCTGGGTCTGCGGGAAGTTGGTTCCATGGCCTTTACTATTTCAGTAAATCATGGACAAACTTCATTACAGCTATTATTCAACTTAATCAGGCCAGACTAATATTAACAAGGGAGATCAGAGCAGCAAACAGGAACTACCCTGAATATATCCTAAGATTTTTATTACTATTGCTTCTTCATTGCTTATTTGGCCCCTATGACAATCATTAAGTGTTGTACCACATGATTCTTGACAAATGTATATTTCATTTATGTACCTTGGGAGCATATGCACCAAGACAGGTTCCTTGTGTGTCCAATCACACTTGGCCAAGATAATTCTATTCTATGGCGTTTTTTCGGGGGGGTGGGGGACTCCTAACCAGGTTTGCCCCCTTCCCCCCCCCCTGGCTCCTAGTACGAGAGCACAGGCCCCCGGGGCAGCTTTTGCCGGGGCCTGGTGCTTTGGGGGCAGGGGGTTTGACCGCCAACCCTGGCCAGAGGGCCTCCGCCCCTTTTGACGGCTTACCCGTCGGGGCCAGGGAGATTGGACAAGGGGGCCACCACAGGGTGGGACCCTTTCGCTGCATGGTCCTGGGCTTGCGGCAGAGGGACTTGTTTCCCCCCTTTTTGTATGTATAGCCATGCGTGCGGGAAGGCGGGGCTCCCATGCCGCTGCTATGTACCCCTGCCCTGAAAGGGCAAGCCCCACCTACGGGGGGGTGGAACTGGGCCCAGCCCATTTAATTATAACAACAACTACAACAACAACAATGGGGTTGGTTGATGGACGACCACCCCTGCTCGAGAGCGGCCGCTCTCTTGCTAGGTTTCTCTAAGGGATTCGGGATCCCTTACATGGGGGGTTCGAGCAGGCCTTTCGGTTCAACAACCTCCGGTTGGTTGTGGGACATAACGGCTTGTTCGGTCCGGGACAGCATAAGAGGTGGCCATGGGGAGGGGCCTTGGGCCCTTCTCGGAGCCGCCCTTCACGAATCTTGGGGTCTCCCCATTCAGGGGGGTCCCCTGATAGGTGGGTGATGAATCTAGGTTGATTCACCACTCGTTTTTTCTTAAAAGGGAGTCAGTGAAGGTTTTCGTTCCTGACGAACTTTGTTTGGCCGGCTTCGCATCCTTGGAGGCGGTCCTGGCCATGGTAATGCAGTGTGGGGATGGAGCCCTTATGGATAAATGCGACATTAAGTCAGCATCCCGGCTCTTCCCTATGCACCCGGACGGCTTCGCGCTGTTGGGCTTCCATTTCATGGGTGTTTTTAAGTGATCGGGGGTGTTACCCACGGGTGGCCCCCTCTCATGCTCTCTTTTGGGAGAGCTCGAGCACCTTCTTGGAGTGGGCGCTCGGGGGGCGCAGCGGCCCGGGCTCGGCGTTCACTACCTTGAGGGTTTCTTGATGGCGGGGACTGCGCGTGCAGAGCACTGCTTTGCTCCAATGCGGGTCTTCGAAGCCCTTTGCGCTCTGTTGGGGGTGCCTTTAGCCTCTACGGGGACCGAGGGCCCCGCCACCGGGATTACCTTCCTTGGTATTGAATTGGACTCAGAGGTGCAATCTTCTAGTTTGCCCCTGGTCAAGTTGGCACAAATCAGGGATCACCTTGGTATGGTTCTGGGGCTGCGGAAGGTCACTCTTCGGCAGCTCCGGGACCTAGCTGGGATACTTCATTTTGCCCGCCGGGTCGTGGTGCCGGGCAGGGTTTTTTCTAGGTGGTTCTGTACTGCGATGAAGGGGCTCTGTTTGCCCCATTGTCGTACCCGCTTATGTGCAGGGGTCAAGGTGACCTCTGCGTGTGGCGGAGTTCTTAAAACGTTTTAATGGGTTGTCTTTTTGGGAAGCAAGTGCTTCTTTTGGAAGCTGATTTGCAGTTGTGCTCTGGTATGGCATGTACTCGCGCTTTGGGTTGTGTTGGGTGACCAGTGGGCTGGTCTGCGTGGCCTCCTAATGGGGGCCTCTCCTTCGGTTCAGGGATTTGACCCTTTTGGTAGCTCTCCCCCTTGATAGTGGCTCTAGAGCTTTGGGGTGAGCGGTTTGGGGGGCAGGACTGTGCATTTTGGTGTGACAGCCTAGTGGTTGTCCGTGTTGTGAACGCCCTGTCCTCCAAACGGGACAGGGTCATGCGGCTTGTCCGCCAATTATTTTTTGGGCACAGGTCCTTGTCCCTGACCACACTGTTTTTAGCTAGGCATGTCCACGGGTTGGATAACGGGGTTGTGACGCCTCGGCCCATGGTCAGTTGTCCTGGTTTCGGACCCTGGCCCTGCGGGCACGGATGTCGCCAGCGGCTTTTCCTGTCCACCTAGGGGCCGGGGGGCTACTGTGCAGTAAAGAGGCGAGGCTTCCTGGGCTGCGGCACTCTTGGGAGTGTCTGGCACCCAGGGGAGGGCTTCGCAGCGGGCAGGTGAACTGTTTGGGATGGCAGGCAGTATACGGGCTACCCCTATAGCTGGCCTGCCTCAGTTGTGTACCTGGCCATATTGGTGTCCAGCTTAGGCAGCGTGGCCTTTCGGTTGGGACTATTAGGTCCAGGTTGACCGGCTTCGCCTTGTTTAAGGCGGGGGCGGGGTTATTGGTTTTATGGCGTCTTCCGCAGTGTGACTGTGCGGGAAAGTTGGGCCGGGGCCGCATCGCGGGCCGCCGGGTCAATTTGGTGCCTTCCATCTCATTATTTCAGTAGGTGGGTGCGAGTATTAGGGTTTGGCCAGGCCACGTATGGATCCCGCCATTCGGGAACGCTTGTTCTCGAGAGGCGCTGCCACTAGTGCGGTAACGGCCTCTCGATACGGAGGATTCGGGAAGTCGCCCGCCGGCGGTCAACGGCCTGTTTTAGGGTACGAACGGCCTGTTGAGGGTCCGGGTAAGATCTTAGGCCAGGTTCCTCCTTTGGTCCCCTTCTCTTCAACCCCGCCAGGACGCGACCGACGGTGTTGCTTGGGGTCAGAGCGCTCCGAGACCACTCAGCAACAAGTTACCATCGGGGTGGGGACCCTGCCGTCGTGGCGGCTGGGTCCTGGCTGTCTGGCTGGGAAGACGGGGTGTGCGGTGGGACGGGCGTTTCCACCGCTATTGCTGGGAGGGCGGCATCCCATTGCTGCGCCCAGGTGGTCCTGGGAGGGCGGCATCCCATTGCTGCGCCCAGGAGGTGCTGGGAGGGTGACATCACGTTGCTGCGCCCAGTTTGTCCTGGGAGGACAGCATCCCATTGCTGCGCCCAGGTGGTGTCGGGGGGGCGGCATCCCATTGCTGCGCCCAGTGGGGCTGGGAGGGCGGCATCCCATTGCTGCGCCCAGTCGGTGGCCAGGGGCGGCATCCCATCGTTGCGCTCAGAGGTGTGCTGGGAGGGTGGCATCCCATTGCTGCGCCCAGTTGGTGCTGGGAGGGCGGCATCCCATTGCTGCGCCCAGTTGGGACTGGGAGGGCGGCATCCCATTGCTGCGCCCAGTCGGTGCCGGGGGTCGGCATCCCGTTGCTGCGCCTGGATGTGTGCTGGGAGGGCGGCATTCCATTGCTGCGCCCAGTTGGTGCTGGGAGGGCGGCATCCCATTGCTGCGCCCAGTTAGTGCCGGGGGCGGCATCCCATTGCTGCGCCTGGATGTGTGCTGGGAGGGCGGCATCCCATTGCTGCGCCCAGTTGGTGCTGGGAGGGCGGCATCCCATTGCTGCGCCCAGATGGTACTGGGAGGGCCGCATCCCATTGCGGCGCCCAGGTGATGGGTCTTGCCCTGTGGTGGCAAGGACCTGTGTGGGCCTGGGGGTCGTTTTCGATCTGCCAGGTTCACGAAGCCTGCGGTGGCTTCGCACTGTGCGGCCCTCCGCGCAAGTGGTGTGGTCGAGATCCTCTTGGGGATCGTTTGGTGGGACGCCATTTCCCTTAGGGCCCTTCACCGGGTTAGACGGGGAGTTAAGGCCTGGGGTACGGTAGTCAGAAAGTTAGGCGGGGTGGTTGTGGCCCATCCCCGCATCACCATAGATCAGCTGTGGCTTTACCTGGCTGCTGGTCTTCCTCTGTCAGAACTGAGGAACACCACTTTCTTACAGGACCTGCAGTGTCTCTGCGTGAGCTGGCGCGGATAGAGGGGGGAGTCGGGGGGCCAAGATAGAGATCTGACCCCCGCTCCGTGGCAGGTTAGGGGCGGAAATCTGGGTGGTTTCAGCAACTGCGCGTTCTGCCTTGGGCATCTTTGGGGATGATTGACAGGTTCTCTCCAAGCCCATGGTGGGTGCTACCTGCGCACTTGGGGGGAACCTGTCTTTGGGTCCCGCTATTGAAGTCCCAGGGTAGGGGTGAGCCGGCGGGACCCCCTTCATGCGAGGGCATGGCAGGGTCTCAGGTGAGGGAGAGGTCCCTCACCTGGACCAGCATCGACTACGCCCATAGTTGCCCAGGAATGTTGACCTTTTACGTCATTTCCGCCCCGGAAGTATTTGTTTGACCCTGCAGGTCCACTGTTTCCGGGTCATAGTTGAGTATGTTGATTTATGCAAATTTATGCTAATCCATGCTAATTTAATTAATAAATTATGCAAATTTATTATAATAAAAATGACCCAAGTTTAAATCCAGCTCTTGTGTCCGAGTCGTTACTCCGTCTCTTCTGCAATATCGCCGGCTGACTTACCGGCCCCACGGCGCTGTTGCGGAAGGGCCGGGCAGACTCGGACCCTTCCGATGGCGGCCGCCATCTTGTTTTCGGCCGAAATCTCGCGAGGCGAGATTTCGGCCGAGAATGCCCTTCCCACGTGGCCGGGCATGACGTCGGGTCCGGGCGGGGCCTGCTGGCCCTATTTAAGGGACAGCAGGCCGGGAAGAAAGCCTGTTCGCCCGGACCTGATGCTAAGAGCAGACACCCACCCGCCCTTCCCTATTTTGCAGTGTGCCTAGTGGGTCGCCTTCGGGGGCCGAATGGGAATTTTTTGCAGCCTCGCCCATTAGGCCAGGCTGTTTTTTCGCCCATTCCACACTGGGGAGATGGATGTGCGGTTAAGGGGTGTTTGTGTTTAATTAGGTTAATTGGCTTACCTCTGGTCATTGGGTAGGCAGGTTAGGGGCGGAAATCTGGGTGGTTTCAGCAACTGCGCGTTCTCCCTTGGGCATCTTTGGGGATGATTGACAGGTTCTCTCCAAGCCCATGGTGGGTGCTACCTGCGCACTTGGGGGGAACCTGTCTTTGGGTCCCGCTATTGAAGTCCCAGGGTAGGGGTGAGCCGGCGGGACCCCCCTCATGCGAGGGCATGGCAGGGTCTCAGGTGAGGGAGAGGTCCCTCACCTGGACCAGCATCGACTACGCCCATAGTTGCCCAGGAATGTTGACCTTTTACGTCATTTCCGCCCCGGAAGTATTTGTTTGACCCTGCAGGTCCACTGTTTCCGGGTCATAGTTGAGTATGTTGATTTATGCAAATTTATGCTAATCCATGCTAATTTAATTAATAAATTATGCAAATTTATTATAATAAAAATGACCCAAGTTTAAATCCAGCTCTTGTGTCCGAGTCGTTACTCCGTCTCTTCTGCAATACTTGTTTTGTCTTGTAAGGAACTCAATACTCTTCAAATTCTTTATGTAGCCCCACTAATTCAAGTATAAACAAAATCAAAATTGTAGTCCATGATATGCAGGTAATATTTTGCCCTTCCCAATTTAATGGAGCCTAGTGTTAACGATCATTAGTATAGTGATCATTGATCAATGATCAACAAAAACAAATGATCAAAAAGAGAAGTAGATAGACAAAAGAGAAAAAGAAAGTGATAAGAGATAGGAATACAAAAAGAAACAAAAAGACACATATACTGGTCGATTGCTATTTTTTAAATCATTCAGTAGCAAATGAAATGTAAATAAATACCATCAGACAATATAAAATATAAGGTTGCCATGGTCAAGTCTATGAAAGAATAGAATATTGTGAAAGTTTTGCTCCTTAGTAAAGCATTTGTTTGTCCTTTGCTTTCTTTTTATTTGACCTGAATGTTAAAATGATATAGCTAATTTCTGACTTCTTTTACAGAATATATAGTTTAAAGTTAAACTGTGTGAGATGTCTAGCAAGGGTTTTTGACCATTCCCATCAGAGATATATTCCCATCAGAAACCATTCCCATCAACAGAACCGAATAATAGAGTTGGAAGAAACTTGGAGGTCCTCTAGACCAGGGGTCTCCAACCTTGGCAACTTTAAGCCTGGTAGACTTCAACTGGCTCTGGAATTCTGGGAGTTGATCCACCAGGCTTAAAGTTGCAGCTTTGGAGACCCTTGCTCTAATTCAACTTTCTGCTCACACAGAAGACCTTATATGATTTCAAACAAGTGACTGTCCAGTCTCTTCTTAAAATCCTTCAGTGACAAAGCACCCACAACTTCTGAAGGCAAGCCATTCCACTAGTTAACTGTTCTCAATGTCAGGAAATTTCTCCTTAATTCTAGGATGTGTCTCTCCTTGATTAGTTTCTATCCATTGCTTTTTGTCTTGTCTTTTGATACTTTGATAAATTGGGCGAATCTCTCTTCTTTTGACAAACCCCTAAAACATTGGAATATTGCTATCATGTTGCCCCAGTCCTTTTGACTAGGCATACCCAGTTCCTGCAACCATTCTTCATATGTTTTTGTTTCCAGGCCCCTAATCATCTTTGTTGCTCTTCACTGCATTTTTCCAGAGTCTCAACATCTTTTATATATTGTGTTGACCAAAACTGATGCAGTATTCCAAGTGTGGTCTTACTAAGGTTTTATCAAGTGGTACTAATACTTCACATGATCTTGAGTCTATCCCTCTGTTAATGCAGTTTAGGATTGGTTTCGGATTTTTTTGGCAGCTTCAGCACTGTTGGCTGATATTTAATGTATGCTGAAAAGCAAGGAGATGACAAATTCAAAAACAATAATTGGATTCATAAAACAGACCCAGGTATAGGCAAGTATTTAGGGTAAGATATTCATCAGTTTTCAGACTGGTCAAAACTAAGACATTTCATGCCCTATTCTCAGTGCTACAGAAATCTTAACTATCTATGTTAGGTATAAGCCATTAAGTGTCTTGGGAACTATCTCTCTGTCTCCCTCTCTCCCTCTCCCTCCGTCTCTTTGCCACCTCTCTAATATATTACATCAAAAAGGGTATATATATTATGAAAAAAAAGGAAAATAGGTGTGGATTTTTTAAATATATGGAATGGTTTTTAAAAATCTTATAAATGATAGTGTCAATGGAACCAAAGAGATTTAAGATTGGGAAATGAGAAAGTGAATGAAAATGAAACCGATGTATTGCTTCTTATTATAAAAGACACATATCCATCTCATCAGATCTTTTTCTCCCAGAAAAAAAAGTGCTTCTAGTTGAAAATATGACTTTTTGTCATCCAAGTGATGGATGATGCTTTTCAAAATCTATTCTCGTTGTTCATTTTTCACCTTGGATCACCATTTTAATCAACTTGTAGATTGTTTGGATTGAATGTATGTTGAACAGGTCAATCAAAGTGGTTTTAAGGTGCACTTGGATTCTACTTCAGTTCACTAAGACAAAGAACATCTGCAATTGCCAATTCTTTTTAGGGAACTCTGCCAGAACAAATAATAATAATAATAAATCACTTCTAGACAATACCCCTTTATAGCATTGTTCAGGTGTACTATATTCTTTGGGGTAGAATTTTCTTATATTGTAAGAGAAGTGGCATATAAATTTGATAAATAAATAAATAAAATCTAAAAGTGATGGAGACCTGATGAACTTACAATATCTGCCACAAGTTGATGATGTTCCTTCTCTTTTTGCATAGAAATGGAATCTTTATATAGATTGTTTGAACTAAAGGTAATGAAGAAGATGCTATTGCATTTTATAACATATGATTATATTATCTTTAACTTAAAAATTGGTATTTTTCTTTTTATGTTAATCCAGATGTTGTAAGTAAAATAACCCCTTCTTATAATTGTCATGTCAAGATCAAGCATGTGAAGGAACCTATGACTGTAAACAGACAAACAATTTACAATATCCCAAAAGTTAACATTACTATTAGAGCTTTCACATGACTTACTTCTTCCAATTTACGCTGAAATGGGGGAAAGGATTTAAATATTACAATTATTTATCCTAGGCTGATGTCCAAATCCTGATGCCATAGCAGAATTTAAAAGTTATGGCACTACTAAAACTTTAGTTGATCAAGCAATGATTAAATGAATTTGCAAGATCCATTGGGTTCTTTGTAGACCCCAGTTTTATCAAATAATGTGTGGAATATATATATAATAACAGAGTTGGAAGGGACCTTGGAGGTCTTTTAGTCCACCCCACTGTTTAGGCAGGAAACTCTACACCACTTCAGACAAATGGCTATCCAACATCTTCTTTAAAATATCCAGAATTGGAGCACCCACAACTTCTGGAGGCAAGTTGCTCCACTGATTAATTGTTCTATCAGGAAATTTTTCCTTAGTTCTGAGTTGATTAGTTTCAACCCATTACTTTTTGTCCTATCGTCAGGTGCTTTGGAGAATAACTTGACTCCCTCTTCTTTGTGGCAACCTCTGAGATATTACAACATTGCTATCATGTCTCCATTGGTCCTTCTTTTCATTGAACTAGACATATCCAGTTCCTGATATGTCTTTATAGCAACCTCTGAGATATTACAACATTGCTATCATGTCTCCCTTGGTCCTTCTTTTCATTGAACTAGACATATCCATTCTTCATATGTTTTAGCCTCCAGTCCCTTAATCCTCTCTGTTGCTCTTCTCTGCGCTCTTTCTAGAGTCTCAACAAAATATTAGATCAGACCAGTGATGGGCTCCTATGGGTACGATCAGGAACGCAGTATTGGTAGCAAAATTTGGAGCTCCATCCCAGAGCCCCCAATTTGCACTGAAAGATGTTGAAACAAAATGCATAAGCCATGCCCACAGTGTGGTAGTAAAATTTTTGGTAACCTATCACTGGATCAGACATAGGCCAATCAATTTAGACCAAATATTATTTTAAGATAATTATATATTATGACATTTGTAGGCAAAAATAAGTATCTGTTCAAGATCTTTGAAGCATAGCTATGTTTCGTTTTTGTTAAGAAAATCTTAATTGATGAAAACAGTCATCTATGTTTGTTTAAGATTAATATTGGTTTAAAGTTAAGAACAAGAAGAGGCTTCCAATTTCATTCTGTAGCTTTTTTAATGCAGACTTATTTGAATATGCATATGACTTAATATAAAACGATGTCTGGATATAATGGATACCCATAACAACAGAGCAGATGATCACAGTGCTTTATGTTGGCTGAGATGTACTGATGGTGAGGGAGAAAAGAAGATTAAATCATATTAAAGATAGGCTCTCAAGTTTTCTCATATCTCCAAAAGTCTTTATTACCTGTCTCAGCTTTTAATTGAACACAATTGAAATATGATGTTTTGGCTGGTTTCAAAGGGTTACTCTTGGGTTCCAAAACTGAATCACATTTTCAGTCTAATTATTTTCTCATTATTAACTAAACAATTGTTAAATAAGAAGCAGTTACAACAGGTTTTTTTTAATGAAAGCCATGGTTGAAGCATAGAAATAGTGAAGGGGGATGGTTTCAATAACGAGAGCATAATTCATGCACAGAAAAGTTAGATCATGTTACCATGAACAGAGGTATGTCTACTTCTTCAGTAATTAAAATATTATTTAATTAGGTACTAAAGCTAGTAGAAATATATGTTTCAATAGATTTATCAGTACATTTCACGAGATCACATGGGGACAGTTCCAAACAGATCAAATTCTGGGCATTGTCACTGCAAATGCTTCCAATGACTCTGGGTAATTAAGAAAGAGGCAAATATTAAGGCTGGATTGTTTTCCCCAATAATCATTTCAAACATAATCCCAGATAGTGGAGTCAAGTGATAATTCTGAAATAGGAATGATAATTATTTTGGGAATGAGTGAATAACTAGATGAAGAAAATCAATTTTCATGAAATATATTATCTGCAGCTGCAGAGAGAAATTTGCAGAGATAGGATAAGGATGAAACAACATTTAAAAAGTCTTAGCGACTATCTTAAAAAGTAGGTTGACCTATTCTTGTACCAGACACTGTTCAGCCTCTTAATATACTTTATTTGAAGAATGTTATCTTCTTCCCAGCTGCTAAAATAAAGAATTTTTTAGGGTGGCGAAGATCTGAATTTTATTTTCCATGTTCAAAAATAATTTTGATAATGATGATAAATTTCTGCTTAAGCAAGTATGCCGACTATTTGCCCTTAATTTTAAATATGTATCTGTTTTATTCAGCCACTATGCAAACGCTTTGTTCCCGAAGCTTTAGGAGGCATAGATTTCCAGGCATCCAAATTTGCCCACCCCAATAGCTATTGCATGGGCTTGCATGTGTTCTGCCTTTAAACAAGACTATTTGCACATCATATCTGGCTATCCCAGGCCAACAAAATACAACACAGACTGCTTTCCCGGAATCATAAAAAGAATGCATGCAGTGTGGAAAACAAATGAGCCCATTCAGGTCTCATGCTGACTTGTGTATAGCCTACAGACTTCATATTGTCATATTGTAGCACATATGTTCAGATAGAGATAATGCAGCAGTATT
This sequence comes from Erythrolamprus reginae, assembly GCF_031021105.1. Classification (NCBI taxonomy): domain Eukaryota; kingdom Metazoa; phylum Chordata; class Lepidosauria; order Squamata; family Dipsadidae; genus Erythrolamprus; species Erythrolamprus reginae. The sequence goes on along the minus strand of NC_091953.1, from coordinate 109,154,267 downwards.
GGATGCCAGCCAGCAAATTAATCTATGGCAAAGAAACATGAAACAGATACAGACCTGAGCAGCAGCATTAAACAGACATGACTCAGAAATATACAGTTGCTTGCATGGGAACTAGATTAGTGGTGTCATCTACGTATATGGCTATATTCCTCCCCAAGCTGAGCATCTTAGTTCACAACATAAAAAAGCAGTGATATGAGAAGAGGACCACTGCATTGAGTGAAATGTTATTTAATAATTGGCATGGAAGTGTGAAGCCATCTCTTGACAAGATAATAGAATTGGAGGAGAAATGGCCATGTAATAATTGAGCCTTTAGGATGACATGGAAGGAGACAGGGCCAACTCAAAAAGCTAAAAAGATAAAATATCATCCATATATCTAAGAGTCAGTATATATTTGCAATTAGATATTTCTGTGTTGCAAACTATCTTTTTTCCTGAATGGATGGATGGATGGATGAATAAATGAATGAATGTATATGTACAAAACATATCTTATGCTCACTTTTATTCAATAATCAAGAGGTACTGTTTGTTTTATGTTTTGTCTCCTATCCTATTCTCATGAACTCTCCTCCAAAGTAGGAGACTATAAGTGTAAAGATTACCTAGTAGAATTCTCGTCTTGCATTTGCAGAAGAGACGGAGTAACGACACGGACACCAGAGCTGGATTTAAACTTGGGTCATTTTTATTAAAATAAATTTGCATAATTTATTAATTAAATTAGCATGAATTAGCATAAATTTGCATAAATCAATATATTCAACTATGACCCGGAAACAGTGGACCTGCAGGGTCAAACAAACACTTCCGGGGCGGAAATGACGTAAAAGGTCAACATTCCTGGGCAACTAAGGGCGTAGCTCGATGCTGGTCCAGGTGAGGGACCTCTCCCTCACCTGAGACCCTGCCATGCACTCGCATGAGGGGGGTCCCGCCGGCTCACCCCTACCCTGGGACTTCAATAGCGGGACCCAAAGACAGGTTCCCCCCAAGTGCGCAGGTAGCACCCACCATGAGCTTGGAGAGAACCTGTCAATCATCCCCAAAGATGCCCAAGGGAGAACGCGCAGTTGCTGAACCACCACCCAGATTTCCGCCCCTAACCTGCCTACCCAAATGACCAAAGGTAAGCCAATTAACCTATTGAATGCAAGCACCCCCTAACCGCACATCCATCTCCCCAGTGTGGAATGGGCGAAAAAACAGCCATGCCAAATGGGCGAGGCTGCAAAAAATTCCCATTCGGCCCCCGAGGGCGACCCACCAATAGCACACTGCAAATTAGGGAAGGGCGGGTGGGTGTCTGCTCCTATGACTGGGTCCGGGCGAACAGGCTTGGCCCAGGGCCTGCAGCCCTTAAATAGGGCCAGCAAGCCCCGCCCGGTCCCCACGTCATACCAGGCCACGTGGGCCTGGCTTTCCCGGCCGAAATCTCGTCTCGCGAGATTTCGGCCGAAAACAAAGATGGCGGCCGCCATGGAAGAGTCCAGTGTCTGCCCGGCCCTTCTGCAAAAGCGCCGTGGCCGGTAAGTCGAGCCGGCGATAATATGTTGGCTAAGATGTTAAAATCAACCAAATAGAAGAGAAAATCAATTTTTCAAGAAATTCTATTTTCTAGATTCTAAATAATGGGTGTCATTATTTCAAAGGTCTAGAAGTGATGTGACTTCTTCAGAAATGGAAACATTTTTCAAATAAATACTGAGATTTAAGAGGAGATGGAGGAACCAAACATTTATTCAAGCCCATTCTCTTATTCTTGCTTGCTCTCTCCTGCATTCTGTTGTATTGATTTCAGCAAATAGAAATGGTCTCTGGTTAGATGAATTTTAAATTCCTAGGACACAAATGACATGAAAGAATCAGCCTCTCTTACCAAGTACCCAGTGCATATAATAGAATTGATTTTCCAAAATGTTGGTGAGCATAAAATGCACGCAAGCTACATTTATCTAAGGATAAAACAATTTAAAAGATAAGCAAATTCTTTAGCAGTAACATGCACACAACTATATCAGGGGTTTTTTTTTGGGGGGGGGGAATTTATTCATGTACTGCAGATATTGAAGTAAAAAAATGAAAACAATCTGTATGGATAGCAAATAATACCAAAACAATGACTATTTTTCATTTTTAGATGAAAATGAATACAATTAAATATTGGAATATTTGGCAAAAAAGGAGGAAGAGGGACAGAATGCAGGAGAGTGAAAAGGGACTCTTTTTTACCTCTGTAATTTTCTTTAAGAGAGAAATCTTGCTTGACTGTGAGAAAGCAACTGACAGATGTGTTATATTTGAAGATTTCGAAGAGGCCATTCAGTGCCTCATAAAAGGTTTTCCTCAGACAATCCAGTCATTTATTTGTTCAGAAACCTCATGAAGGCCTCAAAGGGTCAGGAGTCGTAAAGATATTCCATTGTTTCCTGTCAAGGAGGTCTCCATTTTGTACAGAGTTGTAATATTTACTGGAGGCAAGATAGTCATTGTTACATAAAATATCAGTCTTGCCAAAGAAACAGGACTGTGGTTATTTTAATGAGCTGAAATCCTCAAAGAGATGCATCTAATTCTCCTGTTATGGATTTTGCTAAGTGTCCATTTGTATTTGCTTTTGCTCCAAGACAGTGATTTTTTTTTTACAAGAGGCTGAAGTACAAGGTTACCCTAGCAGTCCTTCACTTGAGCTCATTATAAACATTTCCTTTCAATTCATACACTTCTGTGGTAATCTTTGGCATGTTTTAATACCCCAGCATGTTGACAGAGAGCTATTTAATTCTGCAAATCAAAGGAAATGGGCAGAGGCAATTCTAAAAAAGTATGATACTATTTGTGGTCTCGGGAAAGTGATTGACTGATCTGACAATTTTATGCCAGTGATATCCTCTCATTGAGTTAATCAATGTTAAGGATAAAATAATTCCTTAACTCAGTGGTTCTCAATCTCGGGGTCTGGACCCCTTTGGGGGTCAAATGATTATTTCACAGGGGTCGCCTAAGACCATGGGAAAAGACAAATTTCCCATGGTGTTAGGAACCAAAGCTTCTATTCTGGCACCTTGGAATATATTTTTACAATCCGACCAATCAGTGGTGGTGTCCCTCTAACCTTCCTGCCAATCAGTTTAAAGCTCTGTTGGTGCTAGACTTATGGTTGGGGGGTCACCATAACATGAGGAACTGCATCAAGGGGTCGCAGCATTAGAAAGGTTGAGAACCACTACCTTAACTGATACTTGAAATTGTTTATAACAATTGTGGCCTTTTTATAATACCAGAGATAGAATATAATATAATAGAATTTTATTGGCCAAGTGTGATTGGACACACAAGGAATTTGTCTTGGTGCATATGCTCTCAGCGTACATAAAATAAAATATACATTTTTCAATGTATATGTGGTATGACACTTAATGATTGTCATAGGGGTCAAATAAGCAATGAAGAAGCAATATTAATAAAAATCTTAGGATATAAGCAACAAGTTACAGTCATACAGTCAACATGGGAGGAAATGGTTGATAGGAATGATGAGAAAAACTAGTAGAATAGAAGTGCAGATTTAGTAGAAAGTCTGGCAGTTTTGAGGGAATTATTTGTTTAGTAGAGTGATTACAATTACAAATACAAATGAAAATAATGCACTCACGCACACACATGCACATGCACAATGTTAAATACCCCAAAGTTACAGTCATAATTTTCAGGAAGCCTGCAGATATGCCTGAAATCAAATTATTGACATTGATGTCAAATCATTAACAGGGGAGATATCATTTCTCGAGTTTTATCCACAACAAGATGAAATACGGGAGGTTCTCAACTTATGAGCACAACTGAGACCAAAATTTCTGTTATTAAGTGAGACATTTGTTAAGTGAATTTTGCACCATTTTACAACTTTTCTTGCCTCGGTTGTTAAGTGAATCACTGCAGTTTACAATTTAGGAACCCAATTGTTAAGTGACTCTGGATTTCCCATTGACTTTGCTTATCAGAAGTTGCAAAAGGTAATCACATGAACTTGGGACAAAACTATGAACCAGTTGCTAAGCATCATAATTTTGATTACAGAATCATGGAGATGCTGGAAAGGTCATAATTGTAAAAAACTGTCATAAGTCACTTTTTTCAGTACTGTGGTAGCTTTGAATGGTCACTAAACAAGCTGTTGTAAGTCAAGGACTGTCATGCTGTATATTGACAGCCCCTCAGAGACATCTAGTAATGAAACAGTTAACTAGTGTGCCCTATTGGATCCTCCTCTCATGTCGCAATATCCTGCCAACTCACTTCCTCCTTCTTCCTCTCTTCTTCTTCCTAACCTCCATGATGTAAGATATCTTCTTCTGTCCCTCGAGACAGTCTTTTATTTGTTTAATTTCTGTTTTTAAAATAAATATCTTGTTTAAAAATGATTAAGGCTTCTATCCATCGACCCCACAGAGTTAGGGTCCTAACAGACTATAATCTCCCGTGACATGGTAGCAGAGGATGGTTTCGATCCATCGACCTACATGTAGTTATTTACTACAGTGAAAATACCTGATTGGCCTGTCTTCTAAATAGAACCTCCCATGTCTGACTGTCTGAACGCTGTCAGTTTCCCCACCAAAGACTATGGTGACCACCCCTGCAACAAGAAAGCCAAACCTGTACACCAAAAGTTACCTTCCCTGTTTTTAAACAATTCAAAACTAATTATCACAGTGACCATTTACTTTTATGTTTCCCATGTAGGAACAACTTCAGATTTGTGGAAGAACTGTGCAAAGTAAGATCATTCTTTTGTTACATTTGGGAAAGAAAATGAGCCATTGAATCTCTTCAGGAGAAAATTGATAAGTGGGTCTAGGTACAATATGTCTTATTAGAAACATCAGTCTTCTGTTCATGCTTGTAAGCTTCTCAGATACACTTAGTTGGTTTGTATCAGATAAAGTGATAGAGTAGAGAAGCCCTAGACTTGATCTTGCATTCTTTTAATCATATAAAACAAAGTTTTTGAGAGATGAACTAGTAGATCTGAATGTTTATAGGGAATAATTACTTGAAAAGAATATAGATTTTTTTTTTCAAGTAAGTAACTCTACCTTTGCCTCACATCAGAAAGGCATCACAAACTTCTTCATGCTGACTGGAATTTCTTCTATCATTTTCCAGTTAAAATTTTTGAGGCAGAATCTTGAGCTGACCCCTGGCCCCAGTTGAGTCTGTAATCCTAAACACCTTCACTCTGAATTCAGATGAAATTCTGTAGTTTATCTGCATCAGATTTCAGTATTATCAGGAGCTCACATTATCTTACAAACAGCATGGACTGTATTTGTTAAGACTATGCCATCTCATGCTTTAGTATCTGTTTTTTAGGGAACACATGATTTTTCTCTTTTTCCTTATACATTTCAGAACAATCCACAATCTTGATTTATACTTCCTAATATGCACATTCACACCTCAGCATTCTTGGGCAACATTGTTTTTTTCCAGATCAGTAGATTACCAAATACTTGAATCCTTTGAAAACAATCAAGCAGTTCCTCTTAATAGTGCCCATGCAGAAGTAAGAATGAAATGTTGGCCAAAACAATTAATTTGTATATAATAAACAAATTTCTAAAGTGTATATTTTATATGCAGAGCACAAGAATGTGACATTGTTGAAGTATGGAAGAATTTTCTTTCCATTTTTGAAAATCCACTTAAGCAAACATGTAAAGCACTTTGATTACAGAGTAATTGATTATACCAATATGGTTTTTCTAAAACTTTACTATATAATTCTGCTGTGTACTGAAACAAATCTTGATAAAACTGGCAAAGCCCTCAAGAAGTTGGACCATTCTTTAGCCTAAACTTGGATAAAGCCTTTGGATTTTTAAAAAAAATTCAGATGTGAACAATGATATTATTAATACTGTTATTAATTTCTTGTTTGCCTGCGCTGTGGGAATGACCTAATAAGAGTAACCAGTTTAAGAAAGGGCTGTATTTCTTCATAGATAATGCCTTTGGCTGGTTTGATGGCCTGTCAAAAACACAGAGAGAAACAAGCCAGATCTGAAAGTAAGTGAGAATGATATTTTCTATCTGACACACTCTTTCAAGCAGCATTTTACAGGGAAGAAGATAGATACTTTACCAGGTCTCAGCCCCTGTCTGATTAAAAGCCTTTCAATGAAGCTGAAATTCTACATCTTGTCATTATGGTTTGTAGGATCTCAGGATTATGAAGATACAGGTATATGAAACTTTATATTACCCATGTGGGTATCCCCAAAGGAAAGGATAACTGAATATACCAGGTGTTCTTGACATCTGGAATGGAATCTAACTTCCATCACCTTCAAATGAAACTTCATGACTCTGAAGAAGTACACTTGCTCCCCATCTTAAATAACCAACAATCTATTTTTCTCAGTTTAAGAGTCTACCATAGAAAGTAACCTTAGTTGTTCTATCACTTACTATGAAATTATGTAAATATACTGTACATTATATTGGTATGGTTCATTTCATTATGCAAGCAATTTTGTGAGATCACAATTGAACTACATATAATGGCAATGTTCTTTGCTCCTTCATCCCTGAGCATTTTATTTAAAGGTGGGAAAAGTTGTGGTTGGTTGAAATCAAGAGCAAGGGAGGCATGTTGCTGATTATTTTTTCCTCCTGAGAAATAGCTACAAGAGAAATAAATGTAAAAGAAAAGAAAAGAAAAAAGTAATAGAAAAGACACCATATGACACTGCACTTTCTAATATTTTAAGCCTCAAGGAATATTTATTATATATTTATTTATTAATCAGATTTGTATGCCGCCCCTCTCCGCAGACTCGGGGCGGCTCACAGCAATAATAGTACAATGTAAACAAATCTAATATTTAAGTTTAAGTTAATTTAAAACCCCAATTTAGAAACCAATCATACATACTAGCATACCATGCATAAATTTTATAAGCCATGGGGGAGGGAAAGTATCAATTCCCCCATGCCTGACGACAGAGGTGGGTTTTAAGGAGCTTATGAAAGGCTAGGAGGGTGAGGGCAACTCTGATATCTGGGGGGAGTTGGCTCCAAAGGGTTGGGGCCACCACAGAGAAGGCTCTTCCCCTGGGTCCCGCCAAACGACATTGTTTAGTTGACGGGACCCGGAGAAGGCCCACTCTGTGGGACCTAACTGGTCGCTGGGATTCGTGCGGCAGAAGGCGGTCCCGGAGATATTCTGGTCCGGTGCCATGAAGGGCTTTATAGGTCATAACCAACACTTTGAATTGTGACCAGAAACTGATTGGCAACCAATGCAGACTGTGGAGTGTTGGTGTGACATGGACGTATTTAGGAAAGCCCATGATAGCTCTCGCAGCTGCTAATATTTTAGAGAAAATTATTGGGGTCACTCTTAATCTCACATTCTTCCCCATTTTATTCAATGTGAAGTCAGTACGAAATAACTAAAGTTCAATGAGAGAAAACATTTGAATATTACAATGTTGAAGGGCTCATCTAAAAGCCTTGATGGAAGAGCAGCCTGAAATGCAAAGAGGAAGAAAGCAGTTTGTATTTCTTTGATCCAAAAAGTTGTTTTCTGGGTTTTTAAAAAAACATCTTTACTATTATTACAAATATATTACCTTTAAAGCTTCATGTTTAGTGTAGCTTTAGACCACTTTGGATAAAGACTTGGGGGAAGCGAGATGCTTTCAATCTATGGTTTCTTCTCTGGTATGATCTGTTTAATCAGCATTTCTGTCACGCTGGCTGGGGAATTTTGGGGGTTGTTTTTCCAAAGTGCCAAGATGCCTTTAATACTTCTTGATTTTGGACAAAGCTGGCTTCGGGATGATAGGATACTGGAATAGAGTTTCTGATGCTTCATTTCTATATCTCGCTGAAAGTTTTGCCTTTCAGAAGGAAAAATTAATTGCATCCTGTGGTTCTTGGAAAAAATTCTGGGATTAAGTTGGAATAGACCAGAAGGTTTTTAAGATAGCAGTCCTGCCTAACTTACTGCTGAGTAAACAGATGTAAGACTGCATCATGCTTGCAAGATCTGTTTGATAGATCTTACATGTTTGATTGTTGTGGATGTATTTTCTCCCGCAGGATATATAACATCCCTCAAAAGAAAACAACAGCCACACAGCAGTCATTGAATGAACACAATTTAAAGAAAACAGAGATATGTAAATGGAATACATAACACAAATGATTTACAGTACTTATCTATTATGAAAAGTTTATGTTCAGAAAAGAAGATACACTAAAGGAATGATGTCCTATTGTGCGACAATGCTGTTTTGAAATAGAATAGAATAGAATAAAATTCTTTATTGGCCAAGTGTGATTGGAGACACAAGGAATTTGTCTTAGTGCATATTCTCTCAGTTTACATAAAAGAAAATATACATTTGTCAAGAATCATGTGGTACAACACTTAATGATTGTCATAGGGATCAAATAAGCAATTGTTTATTTATTTATTTATTTTTATTTATTTATTTTGTCCAATACACAATAAGGGTTTTAGTGGGTATATATCTATATACACATAGTAAAATACATGATGGTTATAGAGGAGATAGTTTTTCAAACCTGCCCAGAAGCTGAGAGAGAAAGAGTGAGAGGGAAAGAGTGCCGCCCAGTCCCGAAGGGACTGCCGCTCAGACACTATACTTTTCCGCCCACCCCCCAAAAAAATTAGAGGGAACACTGGTCCTAAGTGGGAGGAAATGGGTGATAGGAATGATGAGAAAAAACTAGTAGAAATAGAAGGGCTGACTTAGCAAAAAGTTTGACAGTGTTGAGGGAATTTTTTTTTTAGTAGAGTGAGGGCGTTTGGGAAAAAACTTCTTGTGTCTTGGCGTGCAGTGCTCTGTAGCGACCTTTTGAGGATAGGAGTTGAAACAATTTTGAAGTGCAGTTTTCCATTCTGAAAGATCATTTATGGCAGATTCCTTCAACTAAGGCAAACTCAGTTTCTTCCTTCAACCAATCTTCCCAGGCAGATGCCTGCAGATGAGTGAGACCACAGATCCTCTTCTTTTCAGCCACAAGATGGGAGCTCCAATTGATTACATTGAGAGGGAACTTGGAGGCAGAAGTCTATTTCAAGCATTCTTGGGACTCAATGCAAATTACACTACAAGATGTTCGAAGCCACTTATTCAGAATTACTGTGTCTGAACCATCTCCATCTCTCTCTCTCTCTCTGTATATATATATATTTCCAACAAACAAAAGCTGAGTCTCCAGTACAATACCCACAAAGACATCCATTCCATGAGAGTTTTTAATTCTGTTTTACAGTCCCTCCCTGCCGTGACAACCCCATAGCTTGTGATTGATCTGCAAGCCTACACATTTTGATTGCTTGCCACTTTTGTCTCCCCTTTTCCACTGGCAACTATTTTATATGCAAGGCCTCTATCTGTGACTTCATCATATCCATGTCCTGCCACTAGATACAGAAGCCCTTTGTTCTGCCTCTTTTCATGCTGGAAGAGTCCCCCCCCCCACCTTTCCATGGGGTCGCTTCTTGTTCTGAAACATGAAAATGTGTGAAGCATAAAACTCCAGCTGTGAATACTTACCTCCCTGCCGTGTTAAAAAGTTCAATATACAAAACACCTGGTTTCAAGTAAAATGTACATCAAGATATATGGCAACGAGACAGATTTAATATACCCCATAGGGCCTTCGGGCAGTTTCTAAATGAAACACACAACACATTTCCCTCCCCAAATGAGCCATTACCTTTTTCACAAACAACAAACCTGAACCTTGTACAGTTGAAACAGAAGTCAGAAGTAAAAGAGACAGTGTAAAGAGGTTCATTGTCATGCAAATGAGAGTCACACCACAAAGGCAGAATATGGCCTGCACAGGCCAGCTTAACAGAATCCTTTTACATGCCGTCATTGATTTATAGAAATGTGAGAAACAGGAGGTAACTGAAGCTGAACATTATGAGGGTTGATGCAACCATTTAAAAAAAAAAATCAGCATCAGCTTTCAACTTCACACTTGATTTTGGGGGGAAAAATACGCCATAAAAATAAGAAAGGGCCTTTTCTTTCTCCTGTGGGTTTGATTTATTCTCAGTGTCATAGCAAAAGTTCTGCTAATTCCTTTGCACCATAATACCTACTCTGTGTGTATCCGTATTGATTGTTCCTGAATAATAGAAATACATCTGATTCAGATCTACCAGCAGGAGTGTGGGAACGATGTCCTATGGTCTCCTTCTCAAGTTCTTGTTTATGCAAGAATGGATAAACTCACCACATGCGAGAGACTGTAGGCAAAATCTAATGGAGATAAACGAGCTTTCCCCAATAAAGCCCTCCCCAATTAACCTGGAGATTATCTAGGTTCATTTCCCCCAAATTTAGATGATAATGGGCCATTTTCTTGATTGGTTTGGGAGAAGACTCA
>NC_091953.1:108786318-108838818 GCF_031021105.1 Erythrolamprus reginae | reverse complement strand
TCCAACTAGAAAACCAGGGAGTTTATCAAATACCGTGTAAAATCTGCCCAGCCACATATATTGGACAAACGAACAGGAGAGTAAATGCACGTGTTGCAGAATATAAGAATGCATTAAAGAAAAAAGAAAAAACCTCCTCCCTTTTCCAACACTTCAAAACTACAGGACATGAAATTGATTTCGACAGTACCAAATTAATTTCCAAAACAGAACACTACAGCAAAAGAATAATCATGGAAGCCATCGAGATAGAAAAACATCCCCAAAATATGAACAAGCGGGATGATACCTCTCGCTTACCAGACATCTGGAAACCAGCCCTCAAACGTATCCCAGCCATAGAAACCAGACTCAGAACACACATTGTAAAGCAATCAAGTAGCCTGCAAGTTCCAACTACTTAGGATATCACACCTAATATACAACCATTAACTAATCAGCATACCTCAGCTACATCAACGACCCCAATTGTTACCCCACTGACTCACCAGGAAGTTTCTACACAGCAGGCAATTGCTGAGCCATCAAACCACACCCAGCCACCAGTATTTATAGAAGGAAGGCAGCTCAGGTCTCGCAGTGTTCACCTGAGAACAAGGACAGAAACACCAGCCTGAAGATGATGAGTGAGACCTCGTCGAAACGTCGCCAGAAATTTCCAAATCTTACACGGGAAGAAACCCGAATACAGTGAACCCTCGAGTTTCGCGTCCTCAAGGATCGCGAAAGGGCTATTTCGCTAGTTTTCAACCCGGAAGTAAACTCCACCATCTGCGCATGCGTGCCCTTCCATGCATGCGTAGATGGTGGAGTTTCCCCGCCGGGCAGAGGCTTCCCTGGGTCTTCCCCCTCTTGCCCCGGTAAGACCCCAGCGGCGGTGGGCTGGAGCGCGAGCTTGGGGCACCCTAGCTCCGCTTCCCAGCTGGGAAGCGGAGCCGGCAACAGCGTGGGCGGGCGGGCGGCGCGCGCGAGCTTGGGGCAGCCTAGCTCCGCTTCCCAGCTGGGAAGCGGAGCCGGCAACAGCGTGGGCGGGCGGGTGGCGCGCGAGAGCTTGGGGCAGCCTAGCTCCGCTTCCCAGCTGGGAAGCGGAGCCGGCAACAGCGTGGGCGGGCGGGCGGCGCGCGCGAGCTTGGGGCAGCCTAGCTCCGCTTCCCAGCTGGGAAGCGGAGCCGGCAACAGCGTGGGCGGGCGGGCGGCGCGCGCGAGCTTGGGGCAGCCTAGCTCCGCTTCCCAGCTGGGAAGCGGAGCTAGGGTTTCCCCAAGCGCGTGCGCACCCCAGGCGCGAGCAACGGGGTGGGCGGGCGAAGGGCGGGCGGCAGTGGAAGTAAAAACACCATCTGCGCATGCGCAGATGGTGTTTTTACTTCCGCACCGGTACTTCGCGAAAAATCGATCATCGCTTGGGGTCCTGGAACGGAACCCTCGCGATGATCGAGGGTTCACTGTATACCAAAACTATCATATACAGTGATCCCTCTATTATCGCGAGGGTTCCGTTCCAAGACCCCTCGCGATAATCGGTTTTTCGCGATGTAGGGTTGCGGAAGTAAAAACACCATCTGCGCATGCGCGCCCTTTTTTCTATGGTCACGCATGCGTAGATGGTGGAGTTTGCGTTCCCCGCTGCCCACGCAAAGGGGAAACCCCGATTCGGCTCCTCGCTGCTGCTGCGCTACCGAGCAGATCAGCTGCTGGGCGGCCGAAGGAACCTTCCCTGGGTCTTCCCCCTCTTGCTGGCGGGCGGGCGAGCGGCGGGCATCAGCGAGGAGCCGGGGTTTCCCCTTTGCGTGGGCGGCCGGGAAGACCCAGGGAAGGTTCCTTCGGCCTCCCAGCAGCTGATCTGCTCGGTAGTGCAGCAGCAGCGAGGAGCCGAATCGGGGTTTCCCCTTTGCGTGCGGGGAAACCCCGATTCGGCTCCTCGCTGCTGCTGCGCTACCGAGCAGATCAGCTGCTGGGAGGCCGAAGGAACCTTCCCTGGGTCTTCCCGGCCACCCACGCAAAGGGGAAACCCCGGCTCCTCGCTGATGCCCCCGCTCGCCCGCTCGCCGCCCGCCGCCCGCCATCAAGAGGGGGAGAGATAGAGAAAGAGAGAGAAGGAAAGAAAGAGATGAGAGAGGGAGGAAGAGAGTGTGAGAGAGGAAGAAGCAAGAGAGAGAAAGAGAGAGAGAAAGAAAGATGAGAAAGGAAGGAAGAGAGTGACGTCATCGGGTGGAAAAATCGCGATATAGCATTTCGCGAAGATCGAGATCGCGAAACTTGAGGGATCACTGTATATATATATATATATATATATATATATATATATATATATATATATATATATATAACATTTAAAAACATTTGATATATATATGTGTGTGTGTGTGTGTATTGTCTTTGCAAAATCAAGTGCTTTAGATTTATCTCATTTCTAGTCACTGCTGAAAAAATAACCACTGTCACTAAAAATATGCTTTTTTAATCATTTGATCACTTGAATCACTAACAAAATTATATCTTGTATCACAAAGTCTATATACATTTTTACATAAAATTTAAAATATACCCAGGCTTAAATTAAGCCTAGGGAATCATTTTGAAGTGTAAATAGGAGCTGTCAAAACAAAAAGTAATGCAACTCATTCAAATAGTTCCTACTGTTAGGTAGAATAATTATAAAAAGGGATTTATATATGCAGTATGTCAAAATAGCTTACATCGCAAAGCAATTGTGATGGTTCCTTAAAATATCTTATTCAATGAGTTTGGGTAGTATTATAGTGATGCGACCATTTTTCAGTTTTTATAATGTAATTGATTGATTATGAGCCATCAAGTCATTTTGTTTTTACTCCTAGCAATTACATATATAGATTTTCTCCATGACAATCAAACCATAATCTCGTCTTTCAGGTTTTCCAATGGCAGACTCATTGCCTCTGCAATATAGTATATCCACCTTTGTATTGGTCATCCCTTTCTCTTTCCTTCCATTTCTCCAACATTAGAATCTTCTTGGGAGAGTTACATCTTTACTTCGTTACCGTACGAATCCCAGTGACCGATAAGGTCCCACAGAGTTGGCCTTCTCCGGGTCCCATCGACTAAACAATGTCGTTTGGCGGGCCCCAGGGGAAGAGCCTTCCCTGTGGTGGCCCTGCACCTCTGGAACCAACTCTCCCTGGAGATTAGAACTGCCCCCACCCTCCCTGTCTTTCATAAACTACTCAAGACTCACTTATGCCGCCAGGTATGGGGGAGTTAAGATATTCCTTCCCCCTAGGCCATTACAAGTTATGCATGGTATGTTTGTGTATCTGTTTGGTTTTATAATAAGGGTTTTTAGTTGTTTTATTAATTGGATTGTTACATGCTGTTTTTATCATTGTTGTTAGCCGCCCCGAGTCTACGGAGAGGGGCGGCATACAAATCCAATAAATAAATAAATAAATAATAAATAAATCTTTCTTAACTGTGTCTGAAGAAGGATGATTTGAGCCTGGTCATGTGGGCCTCTTGTGAAAAACCAACTCTGAGTTGAATTGTTCACTGATCCATTTGTTTGTTTATATGGCTGTTCTCAGGAATCTTCTCCAACAACAAAGTACAATCTTCCGATCTTCCTTCTTTAACATCCATTTTTCATATCCATAGGGAGGGTGTCACAGGGACTACCGTGGCTTGCATTCTGATCTTCACAGACACAGCCCAACCTTTGAATATCTTTTCCAGGTCCTTTATGTCTTGTCTACAACTGCTTGTCTATGTTGCATTTCTTGACTGGTTCTTGACTGTTTTGAAATTGTTCCTAAAAGGTAGAAACTATTCACCATGGTGATTTCTTAATTGTCAATTTTAAGGCTGATTGACTTGTTATTAATTTGGTCTTAATTGGATTTTGCACCATTTTTTTCACTATTCATTTTGACCTTTAGTACTAGGTCTTGAAGCTCCTTAGTGTTACCAGTATAATTCATTTTCCTTCCTCCAATTTTAAATCATATTTATTTTCTTCCAAACAAGTTTTTTTTCCTAATATATATTCAGCATATAGGTTAAATAAATAAGGGAAGATTATGCAGCCTTGTCATGCTCTCTTTCCTAATTTTTAATTCATTACAGAACTATGGGGGGAAAGTGATACTATAGTTACTTTTCTAAGTATATTGGCCTTGTTACTTAGTAATATCTTTCATGAATATGTTGAGTTCTAAGTATATGGGCCTTGTTACTCAGTAATATCTTTCATGAATATGTTGAGGTATATAACAGAAAAAGTGAGAGGTCAATTCATAATAGAAGGGCAGTTTCTTTTTTCATTAATAGAAGTTTAAGAAGGAAATGTAGAGAATGTACAGTTGAGAAAGAACATGTTTCTCCTGCACCAGACTCTCTCCTCAAGTGATACAGACTTTGAAGCTGCAGCTGTTGGCTGTGTCAATCTCTGCATTAGAAATTTTGGTCTCTGAGGAACTTCAAAAGGTTATTTTAACTCCGAGTGTCTCTGCTCTCTTCTCTTTAGAGTCAGACAGCCTAGAAAATCCATCTATTTTGGAGGTGCTTGTATTAACAGCCTTTGCTCTTGACTTGAAGCAAACATATTCCATAGGAGAACACTGTAAAATGTGTTTTGAAATATGAGTTCTTTCTCTAAGTGTGTTGGACCTTAAAGTTTATTTATTTTTATTTGTTTGTTTATTTATTTTGTCCAATGCACAATGAGGGTTTTAGTGGGTATATATCTATATACACATAATAAAATACATGATGAAGGTTATAGAGGAGATTCTCATAGTAAAATATATCTAAGAAATAATAGAAAAGAAGATATAGGATTTTTTGAAAATTATGCTTAGTGATTCATCTATAGCAGAAGAGAGCTTTTTTAGGAAGTAAGCACATAGACCATCTGGTCCGACTGATAAAGAAGGTTTAAGGTCATGTAATGCTTTTTCAGCTCAGTGAAGTCTACTTGGGTTAAGTCGTTGAGGGAGTTTGAGGTGCGATTGATGAAATTGGGGGATAAGCCATTGCTGTTAACAAAGACAGAGCCAAAGAAAGAGTTGAGGAGGTTAGCTTTGGATGAATCATCATGGTATTCTTTGTTGTTGAGTCCTTTGAGAGGTGGGATAGGTCTAGAGTCTTTGAGTTTATTGTTGACAAAGTTGTAGAAAGCTCTATTAGATTTGGTGTGTAGGAGATAACAGAAAGTAACAGAAAGTATATAAATGTTAATGATTTAGTAGGATAAGATACCCAGGATAAACTGACAAAATTTGGGAGGGGGGGCAGAATATTTAATATTCAATATAATGCAAAATCAGTTCAATTCCTTGTGTTCTAAACCACCCACGCTGTATGTTAACATTAAAGCCTGAATTAGAACCTGAATTTGAGATGTGTAATGTTTCATGTAATTCATTTCAAACTCAGCCCCATCGTCATACAGTATCATTGATTTAATATTTTATGACTTTCAAGGCAAATTTAATTTTGGAAATGGAATATTTAAAAAAGAATGAGATTTCTAGATTTACTTCTCCCTTAACAAAAATTGTTAAATAGATCACAAAAATTGCAAGAGAAAAAAAGGAGTGATTTTTTTGGGGTGGTGGTGGTGGTGTGAGAATGGAGAAGCACTATGTTTTTTCTTAATTCTTTCTCTAAATTCTGGAAGAAAGAGAGAGGGGGGAAGGGAGAGAAAATCTTAAACAGTTTTTATGATTTCTGAGGTTTTGTTTATTGTATTCTTTTTTCTTTTTATAATTTATATGTAATGCAGTTCTTAACAAAGATCTTTTCTTATCTATTTCTTGATCTACAAAAATATTTCCTTTTAAAAATATGTCTTACATTTATGAATCAGTAGTGGTTTTGTGGAATGTTAAAGATTTTGTGTTCCTCTATGTGGGGATAGATTTTTTGCTAGCTCCTGAATATGCAAGAAGTCTTACGCAAAGCTCTTCCCAAGTTTGGCCAAGTCTTTTCCTTCTTCTAAGCCTCATATCATAGAGCAAACATGCACAATTGTACACACCTCATGGTATGTGTTGCTTGCTTACACATGTTAAGGCCGAGAAGGAGGAGGAGACTTAGATAAATTTTTGGAAGAGATTTGCCCAAGACTTCTCATATATTCCGAGGCTAACCTACACCCCTCCTAATGAGGACTTTGGTGGCAATGTAAGGAAATGTCTTCCAGCTCTTCAAGATTGACTTTAAGAGTGCTGAGAAGCTGAGAGCAAAAGTAGCAGCAGCAGAGGTCAGTGGGCCATGTGTGTGTGTCTGTGTGTGTCTGTGTGTGTTTGTTTGTCCCTCAGCAAGGAGTGTGAAGGGATGCAGACACCGTGCCTCTGCGGAAATGGGGAGACAGCAAAAACCCTGGCTGTCACCAGGGAGGGGACCATGAAAGGACATGTCACATTCCCCTGCAGCTCTCACTTCCACTACTTTTGCTCTGGGCTTCTTGGCATGGTGTATGCTGCCGTTTATACTCCTTGTGCAATGCTGCCATTGTCACCATGTTCTTCATACATGCACATCCCATTGGACTTGAAAGGCAATAGGATGTGTGTGTGAAAAGAGTATGGTGGTGATAAACATGTCGGCAGGGGGATTGAGCAAGTGACGACTGGGCGACTGGTTCAGGGGTGTGGCCAGCCAGCCATTGCCACCGGTTTGATGACCTTAATTTCCGTCAATGGTTCACATGAACTGATGGTGAATCAACTGAACCCCCCCTCTGGTGTGAATCAACTGAACCCCACCTCTGGTATACATGTTTTTTTTTCCAGTTACCATATTTTCTTAGCATGTTTAGCAGATTTTATTTGGACTATGAAACAATCCAGATAGTGTCTGGAGCATAGCAAGTATGCTTGCTAATATATTTCAATAATTTGTATGCTGCCTACTTATCACAATCTGGTATAACCCACAACCTCCTTTTTGTGAGAAGCAATTGTGGGAATATTCTTGGACAATAGTGATATTTTTTAATTCCCTATTATCTATTTTTTTCCTTGCATTGTAAAGGATATTTTATTTCTAGTTTAAAAGTGAGTATATCCAAATCCAATATGGTGGTTCAATTTTCATATTTCTGTGTCTTCTGCATACCTCTTTTACCCAGCAGCACTTGATTTAGAAACATTATAAAGAAAATAATGTTCTATTCTTTGATGTGAATGCAATTTATGTGCAAAGTCCATTTGTGACCCAGCAGAGTGTAGATCTTGACCTATATTCACAGCTTGTTTGTTTTTCCACAAAAAAAGATAGTCACTCAGCATTAGCCTCACTGATTTATTTCCTCTTAATATTGCAGGGTAAGGACCCAGTCAGGGACCTCGATCCTGTCCTCACCCTGTGGGTTGCACTTCCATTCACAACAGAAACCCATTAGTGGCAAAACTCCCACTCTTGGCATCATAAATTCATTTAGGGAGAATTATGCCAGATATCCTAGGTCTGATCAGATCCTAGCAGTTCATGCAGAAAGAAGCAGAAATGGGAAAGGAACTCCTTCCCATTTTATTCCATCAAGAACTTTGCAAGCCCTCAAGTAGAGTAGCTCTAATGGTCAAGGGCTCTCTCTGTAGAGATCGCCTAACGATCATACGTTTTTCTCAGGAAAACTTTGCTAGAGGAAACAATTCATGATTATTGACAATATTGCAGAGCTTGGGAAGAAAGGAAGCCTAAACCAATTAGCTGTATGGCCAAAAATTACTAATATCTCCGGGACCACCTTCTGCCGTACGAATCCCAGTGACCGGTTAGGTCCCACAGAGTCAGCCTGCTCCGGGTCCCGTCAACTAAACAATGTCATTTGGCAGGATCCAGGGGAAGAGCCTTCTCTGTGGCGGCCCCGACCCTCTGGAACCAGCTCCCTCCAGAGATCAGGACTGCCCCCACCCTCCTTGCCTTTCGTAAGCTCCTTAAAACCCACCTCTGTCGTCAGGCATGGGGGAATTGAGATATTCCTTTCCCCCTAGGCCTATACAATTTATGCATGGTATGTCTGTGTGTATGTTTGGTTTTAATAAGGGTTTTTTTAATTATTAAACATTAGATTTGTTGTATGCTGTATTACTATTGTTGTTAGCCGCCCCGAGTCTGCGGAGAGGGGCAGCATAGAAATCTAATAAATAAATAAATATAAATAATAGGTCAAAGATAGGTAAAAGATTTATTGAACTCATCTCACACTCGTGACCAAGTTGGTATACTCATTTTCCATTTTATTTCAGTCAGAATCCTGTAAATTAGTTTATGGAGATTCAAGATTTATGGCTGTAGATGTTAGAACACAAGTCATGTCAGTTAAAATACAACATGGAACTATTGCTGCTCTCTGAGCTTGGTTGTTTTCTTGAAGACATTTCATTTCCAAACTAAGTAACATCATCAGTGCATGCATTTATGATATTTTACCACTGGGCTACAAATATTCTCTTCTATTAGCAATTACTTTTCCATCCTGAATTTTCCTTTGTTTAATTATGGCTTCATAGCATGTTCTGTCGGCCTCTCTGATAGACGTCTCCCAAAAATTCACAGGTACAAATTTCAGACACACACACGCTTGAAAATTCAAAACAATGTTCTTTATAATGAAAATTCACTTAAACCAAGCCCTCTTTTGTTATAGCAAAGAGCACTCGTCTCCAAACAAACTGGTAATTTGTACAAGTCCCTTATCAGTTCTGTGATACTTAGCTTGCAGCTGTGAGGCAATTCACAGTCCTTCTTCTTTCACAAAGTGACATACACTTTGCCTTGGTTTAGTTTCAAAGCGGGGAAAAATCAGCACACAAAAGGTCAAAGTCAGTAAAGCAGTCACAGAAAAACAACGATCAGATAATCCTCCACAATGGCCAAACCCACAGGCTGCTCTTTATAGCAGCCTCACTAATTACCACAGCCCCACCCAACCACAGGTGGCCTCATTTTCTTTGATAATAATCTCTCAGTTGTTGCTGCCTATGCATCGCTCTCCGCATGCATGGCTGTATCATTAACTCTTGTTCTGAATCCAAGGATGAGCTAGATAATTGATCTCCTTCTGAGCTGTCTGCCACACTCTCCTCCTCCCTGTCACTCATGTCTTCTTGGTCAGAGGAGCCTTCATCAGCAGATTCTACCGGGGGGGTGGGCAAAACAGGCCTGCAGCATGTGGATGTCTCCCCCACATCCACAGTCCTTGGGGCAGGAGCTGGGCCAGAGCTAACCACAACATAGCATATGATGTCCAGGTGAGACTTTGATAAATAAGCCTGCCTTGCAGATTTATTTTTTTTTGTTTTCATCTATATCCTCATGAATAAAGAAATGCAGTGCAAAATTGTGAAGTACATACTATCTGATATTAAATGTTCATATGTTGCAACTATTTTTTTTTAAAGGAAACTGCCAGACACAGTAGCCTTGTACTCAAAGGAAGTATAATGTTCAACATGACCCTGACCTCACATACTTAACATTTGCTCCATCTCTTTTTCCTTTCTCATTTTCACCCGCTTGTTGAGATGGTAAAACCCAACCATGATTGAGGGAGTGTGAGTGTGCATACAAACACAAGTACATTTATTTCTATGAAGTCAAGAGGTGACAAGGCTCTCTTTGTTCCCAGAAAATATAATTCTTTCCTGCTTAGGTAATTGCTTAGATGTTTTTGTTTGAAATTCTATTCACACTGACACTTCATATATGCGTGAAACTAGTTTGAATGATGTCTGTATCCATCAGTTCGTCATGGTGACTATTTTCTTCTCGAGATGGGCAATCTTAAAGAAAAAGGAAAAGCTATCCATTCAAAATTCAGTGTGTTTTTTTGAAGGACTAGTCTGTATCCTTTTTGCTGTCCAATATTTATTATAATTCGTTCCAAAAACTTTTAAAAAATGATTGCAATTAAGATTTTTGCATGGTGCAACAAAAGAAAACAGTCCATGTCAGAATGCTGCATGAAAAAGTATAGACCACTCAACATTTTCAGTGGTCTGTTGTTCAGTTCCTTTGACTGATTTGTAGTGAAAGGTGAGTGAATGTAATTCAGACAATTACATTTAAAAATTCATAACCATTTGAGTGGAATGTATGGATACGTCCAAAGGCTAGATCTGAGTAAATAGAACTGATGCGGTATACATTAACTTAGTAAACCTTTTAAGTACTTGAAATGAGGATCTCTAATTCAGAAAAATAGACGATGTAAGTTACTGAATAAGTGCTCTTTTATCATGGAATGCTTGCATGCATGGAATGCAAATTCCAAATCATATTAATCTAGACAATGACTCATACAGATTTTTTTATTTATTTTAAAATAATGCCTCTTTATTCATTGTTATATGGTATATTATATTGTTACATGGTACGCAGCTTTCCTGCTAATTTATTTCCAATAATCTCAATCTCTGATTTTTTTTTTAAAAAAGCTTATGTTGCATAATCCTGTCTATAATGAATATTAGTAGTTTTCACAAATTTGCCCCAATACCATTACATTTAAAAAAATAAATGGTTAGCCTTTATAAATTCTTTGATTCAATATGTGTTCATCGTTTCCTTCACAGAAAACACCATGTTAGCTTTCCCTTTTATTAAGCACACCCACAATATATGTTTGCAGAATTATATACTGCTTTACTTAAAAAGAATTTAAGATGGATTACACAATTAGTAATTAATATCAGTATACTTAATGATTTTAAAAAGATCACATCATTAATGATGGTTTTTATTTTGCGTGTTCTGTTGGAAAGTTAACTAAATACATAACTAAATGAAATTTAAATATGATCACTTATTACTGCAAAACAACCATATGCACAAATATGAAACTGTCAAATGTATAGTGACAGAAAATGAAACTATTAAAAAGTAAGTCCACATAAAACCAAACCTAGATATGTACGCCCCTTACTTCTTCAATATCAACCACTGCTAATTTTAAATGCAAACTAATGTTAAGAAGCATCATTAACAAAATACCTGAACTCCTTCTCTTAATGAAAACTTCTAAATTCGACATTATATTTGTTCTGCCAGCGTGTTTCAACCGCCCATAACTACAGGGTAATTAGTCCAGGAAGACACACACCACACGATAAAAGGAAAACCCAAAAGTTTTTATAAACAGAAAAACAGAAACAGCTCCCTTTTTAAATGTCAAAGGGATTTTCTGGTACACACAAGGCACAGGTGAAATGCAATCCAATTGCTCACCCAATAACTGGGAAATTGAGTCCAATTCTAAAGTCCAGAGAGTCCACACACACAATCTTGAACAGCAAAAAGCCACGATCTTGATGAAACAATGAATCAGATAAACTGCCATGAGGCTAACACACCAGGCTGTACTTTTATCTGTAGCACTAATTACAGCAGCCCCACCCAACCACAGGTGGCCTCATTTTCTCTTGTAATAAACCTTCAGTTGTTGTCTCCTATGCATCTCCCTAAGCATGCGTGGATGTGTCATTAATTCTTGCTCAGAATCCAGGGATGATACAGATGATTGATCTCCTCCTGGGCTGTCTGCCAAACTCCCCTCTTCCCTGTCACTCACGCTTCCTTGGTCAGAGGAGACAGATTCTACTGGAAGCAAAACAGGCCTGCGGCATGTGGATGTCTCCCCCACCTCCACCTCCACATTGCTTGGGGCAGGAGCTGGGCCAGAGCTAACCACAACAATATTTATGTGCAAAACATGGCTAACGCATCCCTCCCTGACTCCATTATCACAGTAAGAGACTATCGTATTTACCAATGTGATCATGGAACCCATAGAGGAGGTGGAGTTGCAATGTTCTATTAGAAATCCAATATGACTCAGGGCATGTATAAGTGCACCAGTGTGCCTACTGTCCCTGCCCTACTGTCCTATTGTTCTCTTTTATTGCTACTTTTTACTTATGTTATGTTTACACAAACTACTACTATCCTATACATGTTTGACAAATAAATAAATAAAAAATAGTATTGAATGATTAATGGTGGACAGTGCTGAAATTCTTTCTGAAGCTTCACAAGTAGCGTACTCTGGGTCTCTAGATGCTGTTTGGCTGAGAGTCTACATGACTCCTGAGGACTGATCAGGTCAGTTGATGTAAATAGGTTTCATGGCCCAATTTGGAGGCCTGCAGGTCCCTCACACCTGTTATCTAAAGACTGTGCTTAATTAACTGACAGATGTGAAAATATCTCCTTCTTGCATCAGAGCATTAGCACTGAAAAGTTTGACTGAACCATTTAAGCACAAATTCTTGCCTTCCTCTGTCCCTGCACTCTATAGCAGATGGCTGTATGGCACAGCTAGTTATAAAAATGACTTTGAACCCTCTTCAGGTTCCAGTAGTAGGCAAAGAAAGACCTTGTCAGTGGAATCTATCATTTAAACAGGTTTGTAACATAATCAATTGTACACAGTACAAAGGGAATTGGCAGATGTTTAGATGTAATCATAACTGCTTGAAATCTACACATGGGGTCTGTCCTGGCTGAAGATGAAAGAGGACCTACAGCCAAAGAACGGTGACCATACTCATTTGGATTTCACAACCATTCTGAGCTGAATGGAGAAAAGATTCGTGGTGTAACTGTCTGATGAATAATACTATCATTTCCAAAGAACTGTTTTCCTTAATGGATTTTTTTTCTTTAAAAGAAGTGAGAAAACGTAAGTGCATTACAAAGAGAAAAGAACATTGATCGACCGCACATGCACTCATGATATAATATTCTATGAATAAGACAGGATCTATTTTAAAAGTATTCTTTCAAAGAGGATGGAGATAGATTAAAATAGAGAGTTACCTGTATCAGGTCGGGTCATTTCTGAGCCAAATAAGCGAATGTGAGAGATGAGTGAAGATATAATAAATAAATCATACATCTTGTTCTAATAGCAAAGTTAGGTAAATTCATACTTTTCTGAAACATCGCTTCTAGTTTTTCCCCCAGCAAAAAGAAAAGGAAGAGCTTTTACCCTATTCTTAGAGCATTTTAACATTTCTCTGGATAGCATTTTAACTTACTTTTCTACTGTAAAATGGAAGAGAGTGTTGTATACGTTTCCTCATTACACATCGCACCATTGCTAGCATCCTCAGCTACCTGTACTACTTGTTCTCCTCTAGAATCTCTAGAGTAAAATCTCTTCTCTTGAGAAAAAAAAATCCATTACCAGTGCTCAATAAATTTAATAAGAACACTTTTAAACAGTACGAGAAAAAATGGCACTGCATTAAAATTACCATTGGCCTTTTAAGTAAATGTCTCATTTCTTCTTCACGTTAAAACAGGGAAAAAGCTTGCCTCAATTGTTTGTGATGAGAAGCTTTACCAGAAAACTACATGATCTAGTTAATGAACTGCTTTGGTGTTTAGCTTGGATTCATAGGGAATATTAAATAGGAAGTTCTGACTATCATGAAATTTCTCCTTAGTTTTAAGATACTTCTCTCCTTGTTTAGTTTCCACCCATTGCTTCTTGTTCTACCCTCAGGTGCTTTGGAGAATAGGTTGACTCCTTCTTCTCTGTGGCAACCCCTGAAATATTGGAACATTGCTATCATGTCTCCCCTGGTCCTTCTATTCATTAAATGAGACATACCGAGTTCCTGCAACCGTTTTTCATATGTTTTAGCCTCCAGTCCCCTAATCATCTTTGTCGCTCTTCTCTGCACTTTCTCTAGAGTCTCAATATGCTTTTGGCATCATGGCGACCAAAACAGAATGTAGTATTCAACGTGTGGCCTTACTTTAGAATTGAGGCAAAATAATTCAATTTTCACTAGACCAACAAAAAGCATCCTTCAGGAGCTTTTTTGCAAACTCCAAAAACTCCCTGTGTTTTGCACTGAGGAGATGCTTCAGTCTAGCCACTTTACAAGAGGTGGGCTGCTGACCAGGATACCAACTCTTGGAAGAGTCCTGGTTGTGCCAAACTTCTTCCATTCCAGAATTGTTTTCTTAGGACCTTCTTTTTTGAAAATAAATTTATTGAATATATACATTAAAAACAGGGTACAGAAAAGCAAAAGGGATATATATATAATATACATTCTAACATTTACAATTTACTTATATAGTACACGTAGGTGGGGAGGGAGAAAAGAAGAAAGGTAGGGGGTTGGGGAGGAAGGGAAAGAGATATAAGGGGAAGGGGGTAGGAAATTGGAGCAAAAGGGTAAGAAGAGAAGGCCAGCGTTAAAGCTGGGTTCATGATTTGCAGCCTGTGATTTGAGCCCATAGTTGGTGTAAATTTCCCTAAAGTTTTATCCATATGTTTTTGATGTAATTGTTAGTGCCAATATGTATCAGTGGTTTAAGGGTTTGTTTTCTTTGTAATTTTAAAGTTCGTGTCGATCGATGTTTACAGTTTGTCGTTTCAATTTGATGTTATGATTTGTGATGTAGGTTGCTAGTTTTTCTAGATGTTTTTGTTGGATATTTTTCTTGATGGATAATTTTTAAGTAATTCCTTTTTTTTAACCAGAGGTACCATTTGTCCCATGCTTTGTAGAAATCTGTCTCATCCTTGTTTTGCAGTTCCATTGTTAACTTGGACATTTCTGCACATTCCATTATTTTAATCAAAAGTGATAGAACGGTTGGGTTTTTTTCTTGTTTCCAGAATTGTGCATACAAGATCCTTGCAGCTGTAATAATGTGAATTATAATATATCTGTCTTCTTTACTAAGGTTTTGTCTTATGATTCCTAATAAAAATAGTTCGGGTTTTGCATGGATGATCTGAGAAGTAATTTGTTCTAGCATAGTTTTAATTTTATACCAATATTTTTGGGTGGTTTCACATGTCCACCATATGTGGTAGTATGTACCTGGTTTTTCCCTGCACTTCCAACATAGTGGTGATAGGTTTGGATACATTTTTGCAAGTCTAGCAGGTGGCAAGTGCCATCTGTAGAACATTTTGTAATGATTTTCCTTATATGAGGTTGCCATCGTTAGTTTATAGTTAACAGTCCAAATTTTTTCTTAAGAACCTTCAATGCAGCAGAGATTTTATTGTAACCTTTCCCAAGTTACAATAATAATCCTGTCTCTCAAATTCTGCAGGAGGATTTTTTGACCTCATGGCTTTTGCTCTGCTACAGTATGCATTGTCAACTGTGAGGCCTTCTATATGCACTGTCAGCAGTGAGGCCTTCTATACCTCACATAGAGAGGTATGTGCATTTCCAAATCATATCCAATCAGTTTGATTTATCACAGGTTGACTCCAAGGTATAGAAAAATGTTAGCAATGATCAAGACCATAGTGTCAAACTTGCAGTCTGGACGTGTCACACACTGGCCACACCTACCCATTTTAGAAAACGGGGGTGGGGTCATGATATTTATTTGTTTGTTTGTTTGTTTACTTATTTACTTATTTACTTATTTACTTATTTACTTATTTACTTATTTACTTATTTACTTATTTACTTATTTACTTATTTACTTATTTACTTATTTACTTATTTACTTATTTACTTATTTACTTATTTACTTATTTACTTATTTACTTATTTACTTATTTACTTATTTACTTATTTACTTATTTACTTATTTACTTATTTACTTATTTACTTACTTACTTATTTACTTACTTATTTACTTATTTATTTACTTACTTATTTATTTTGTCCAATACAAATTGAAAGTTAAGGACAATAAAAATGTGTAGTAGTAAATATCAGGGAAGGGATAGAAGAAGAGATATGAGAATAGAATACATCAATGAAGAGTAGAGTAAGGATATATGGATGGGAGAAAAGATATCTAAAATATAGGAGAGACAATTGGACAGGGGGCGGAAGGCACACTAGTGCACTTATGCTCGCCCCTTACTGACCTCTAAGGAATCTGGAGAAGTCAACCGTGGAAAGTCTAAGGGAAAAATGTTGGGGGTTAGGGGTTGACACCAAGGAGTCTGGTAATGAGTTCCATGCTTCAACAACTCGATTGCTAAAGTCATATTTTTTACAGTCAAGTTTGGAGTGGTTGATATTAAGTTTGAACCTGTTGCGTGCTCTTGTGTTATTGCGGTTGAAGCTGAAGTAGTTGTTGACAGGCAGGATGTTGCAGCATATGATCTTGTGGGCAATACTTAGATCATGTTTAAGGCGTCATAGTTCTAAGCTTTCTAGACCCAGGATTGTAAGTCTATTTTTGTAGGGTATTCTGTTTCGAGTAGTGGAGTGAAGGGCTCTTCTGGTGAAGTATCATTGGACCTTTTCTAGGGTGTTGATGATGTGACATGAGTTTGACACTCCTGATCAAGAGAAATGGGAGGCACTTGAGTTAAACTTCAAGTGTTGTTCCAAAGGGTCTGAATACTTATGCTAATGTGATATTTCAGTTATTCAGTTATTCATTTTAATAAATTTACAACCATTTCTAAACTGTTTTCACTTTGTCATTAATGTAGATTAATGAAGAAAAAAATGAATTTCAACAACATTATTGTAAAATTAGGCTGCAGCATAACAAAATTGACAACAGTGAAAGGGTATGAATACATTCTGAATGCACTGAACTATCTGCCTTCTTGATAAGAAAGCTTTCTCCTATGGAACAACATAGTAGCTCTGAACTTTGCTAATTTGCCAAAAATCCATCACCACATAAAGGAACATTAAGATTTGAACATTCTAAAAAAGGAAAAATTGTTGAAGGCTTCCCAGAACGTGCAATTTAGCGTTTTGACCTAAGAACTAGACATTTGCCCTTTATATTACATCGCAATGCAAGTCCATATTTGCATACACAATTTAATTTCCTTGATATTAGTTCTGTTCATTTTATAAGTGAATCTTCCTTCCTCAGGAATGCTCACCAAATATACCAATTCCAAGTTCAGAAATTTATTCAGCATGGAAGGGAATTGAATACGGGGAGTCCTCGGCACAATTGAGCGCAGAATTTATATTGCTAAGTGATAAATGTTGCTAAGTTAAAAAAAAATAGTTTTGCTCCAGTTTACAACTTTTCTTGCCCTATTTATTAAGTGTTCTGCCTGACTGGCTTGGCAATGCGCAATAGTCCAATGAAAAGAAATCAAACACACAAGTGCTCTGCTAATCAGCAAACTTGTATTAGATAAACAAAAATAGCTTACTCAAAAAACAGTTCTTAATGCCCAAAAACAATGCAAGGCTTACTTCAGCCGCATATAAAAAACACAGGGAAAAACAAACAAAGACAACCTGGAATGAGCAAAGATGTTTCAGGAGTCCTTTTGAATCTTTGAAGCAAACAGCAAGTCCCAGAGTTTTCACCTCCCACTTGTCTGAAAAAGCTGGGTTGAAAACTCCAACGGCACAGAAACTTCGAAGCAGGAACCACAAAACAACACAGATAAACAGCCACAGTTTGCCTTGGCCTTTGTTCCCCTTTTATCCCTTTAGCCCTCATTAAGGGAACCACACCCAGCCCAGGTGCTCCTATAATGATTTGTAATACTCCTTAAAGCGATCCCTTCTTTGCATAGCTCTTCGGCTACGTAGATCAATATATTGATCTGCAGAAGAACTCAGGGAGGAAAGACTGTCTGAGGGACTGCAGGCCAAATCCCCTGGGCTGTCTGCTGAATCCTGTGTCCCAGTGGCCTCGTCCTCCTGGCTGTCTGCCACATCTTACTGGCTGTCTGCCACATCTTACTGGCTGTCAGCCAGGCTTTCACATTCACGTTGTGCCGCGTCTCTCCCATCTGTGGGAGCAATGGCTGGCCAAGGCCCAAACACAACATTAAGTGAATCACTGTTGTTGTTAAATGAATTTGGTTTCCTCTATGACTTTGCTTGAAGCATGGCCTCCAGATACTGCAATTGTCATAAATATGAAACAATTGTCAATCATCCATATGTAAAGCATGTGACCATGGGGATGCTGCAATGGTAATAAGTGTGAAAAATTGTCATGAGTCATTTTTTTTCAGCTCTGTTGCAACTTCAAACAGTTACTAAATTAACTGTTGTAATTCAAGGGTTAAATTTGGTCACTATCGTATTAGGGATGCAACACTCTTATGTATAGTCTGATATAAAAACTTGTTCGCTCATGCCTAATTTTAGAATTCCCATGTTTAACTTTTCAAATAATGTATAGCATGATTTCTCACTTTCTAATTGGTATGTCTTATCTCTATTGCCAGAAGCAAAATGGTTTCTTATTCCTTTCTTATCTGTCTACGTGTCCTCTTCACTTCTGTATAATGGTGAATAACTAACTTCCCTTCTAAAATGGTGTTGGTTTAGCTTTCTAATAGTTACTTTCAAACACACTTAAGCTATGTTAGCCTGCTGTTGTTATACAAACACATATATTTCCTTAAGTAAGTCTTATAATCTTAGGTCTTGTTTATTTTATAATAAATAAATCTTTAGGCGTAAGATCTATTACATAAGGACCAAAATGCATACAGGGATGTATTTCAATGGCAACAATTAAAAGGTTTAAAACTGAGAAACATTTACAAAATAGGTTAATGAGAACCTTTATCTTGGGTCTAAGTCCCAAGAATTTTAAGAAGAAATACCCTGAGGTTAATAATCATCAGCAGTGCACCCAGAAATATATTAGTTTTTCACCTGCCTTACTTGGCCAAACAGTGGAACTCAATACTGTTAGTTTGAGATAGGCCAAAACATTCACCTACAACAAAACTTATGCCAGACCCATCCTTGAATACAGCTCATCTGTCTGGAACCCACACCACATTTCAGACATCAACACTATCGAAAATGTCCAAAGATATTTCACCAGAAGAGCCCTTCACTCCTCCACTCGAAACAGAATACCTTACAAAAACAGACTAACTATCCTAGGTCTTGAAAGCTTAGAATTGCGGCGCCTAAAACACGATTTAAGTATTGCCCACAAGATCATATGCTGCAATGTCCTTCCGGTCAACAACTACTTCACTTTCAACCGCAACAACACAAGAGCATGCAACAGATTCAAACTTAATATTAACCGCTCCAAACTTGACTGTAAAAAATATGACTTTAACAATCGAGTCGTCGACGCGTGGAACTCATTACCAGACCTCTATAGTGTCTACTCCCAACCCCCAACATTTCTCCCTTAGATTCTCCACGATTGACCTCTCCAGGTTCCTAAGAGGCCAGTAAGGGGCGTACATAAGTGCACTGATGTGCCTAACGTCCCCTGTCCAATTACCTTTCCTTTTCTCATATATCCTATATATTCTCTCCCTCTCATCCACTCCTCTTCTTTTTTACTTACTATCCCTATATATACTACTTAATGTCTATTTTATTCCATATGTATTGTATATTGGACAAAGAATAATAATAATAAAAAATTCTGTATACAAGACACTGAAGGTTATTTAGCCATTGCTTTCAAGATTTTGAGGAGCCTATTTCACAGTGGGCATTAATATAGAGATTCCCTTAGTTGCATGAGATAATTATACGGCTCTCATCTCTAAGATGAAATTATAGTAATAAGTGTAATATCAGCAGCATCTGTTCAAAGGTTTTAGGCAACTTAACCTTGGCTAGTAAGGATCTACTCGGCTCCTACTGACGTATTTGATGTCTTTGTCTTCTATAAATTGGTATCAGGGCTTGAAAAAAGGGTTCCCCAATTATGGGAGAGGATTCAAAACTAACAGAACAGAATGCCAATCATAAAGTCAATTGTGTAAGGAGAATAGGCACCATGACAGAATGTTTCACATAAGCTTAGAAGGCCTGCTTCAAACTTCACTGAACTAAGTGGAGATAGTTTTGCTTTGCTCATGTGTACCTGGAGGTTTGCACATTTAAATCTTGGTTTGTATAGATGACAGAGTGGCTCAAAGGCAGATGTTTCTGTTTTACTGTCAACATTAAGCAAGTCCCAATATGTGATGGAAGATCCATGCAGCTGTCTTGAAGAAGTAGAAGGGGGAAAATGAAATTAAATATGTCCACTGTTGAAGTGGGACAGTTTTGTCTTTTTTGCTACTATTCTGCCCTGCGGGTGCTTTTTAGGAAGGGAGTTTTCTTTGGTTTGTGTTTCTAGTTTTCAAAACCCACATTTTACTTAATTTATGTGGAGGGAAGAGATGAACTGCCATGGGCCTATTCATTTTAGCTACGAGAATTTGACTGGATTTTCACAATATGATAATTTACTTTAAAATAGGACTAAAGAATGTGTTATGCCATTGCATGTTTATATAAAAACAGATAGTGTATTTTGTTGTTTCAAGAAATGGATCAAGCTTTATATGGAGGTTAGGGACTGTATTGGGGGCGCGGGGGGGGGGAAGCTTGATTTATTTTGGGAATGGCTGCAAAGGTTTTAAGGAGTGGGTGGGTAAGTGTGTTCCTCCTTGTTCGGACCAGATCGCCCAAACCATTAGTGACCCACTGGTGACATGACGATGGAATCATGGATCTGGTTCAGTCAAAGCTGCCGCCATCATTTTTGGTGAATATTTGGTGAATTATTTACTGTTTTGAAGGTTTTTCCTGTTCTGTTGCTTGTAAAAGGGCCCTCCTGCTCACCCCTAGGTTTAAACTGACCTTTATTCCTTTACCTGCAGCACAGCTGATCATCTCCTTAGCTGTGTTTCAGACCGAATCCAGCTACGGAGCATGTGGGAAGCCAAATTGCACAAGGGAACATGCACCCATGCATGAGTGGAGCAGTCAGGTGCACGCAAAAGTCGCAATGTAAACTGGTGACAAAGATAAGCGAAACCCACCCCTGGGTATCTATAATAGTTATCTTAAGCATCTGCAAAGCCCAACTCACTCATTTTGCTTCTGAAGTACCTCTACCCCAATGGCATAAAATGACTTATTTTTTGCTTCAATAACTTAAGGGCAAAATGTATTTATAATTTATTTATTAATTGGATTTGTATGCCACCCCTCTCCGAGGACTCGGGGTGGCTCACAATATAGCAAACCATATACAATGTGCACATCTAAAAATCCAATTAATTTTACTAGGAAAACTTTAAAACTCTACTAACATTTAAAATCATTCATACCCATTCACATCGCAAAACATACTACTTGCTATACATGTGCAATATGTATATGCCTTTCAATTCACATTCAAGTGGTGAGTGAGACATACATTGACTGATTTGTCTGCTCTTGAATTTCACCTAAAGCTAAACTTAAGAGGACTCTAACTGGTTGCAAAGTGATTTGGTCTATTATGTTCCTCTCCATAGTTGATCAATTGAAATTTTTTCTTAAGGATGAGACTATTGAGATGAGACTAAAATGATTATTATTATTATTGTTGTTGTTGTTGTTGTTGTTGTTGTTGTTATTATTATTATTATTATTATTATTATTATTATTATTATTATTATTAATTAGATTCGTATGCTGCTCTTCTCCAAAAACTCGCTTTCTCTATAAGCTGGCTATCATTTGCTTGATCCTTTAAATTATTGCTTTAGGTTAATAATCTTGATTATATTTTATTATTTATTATATTTAACAAAACTATAATAGTGGGCAGTATGGTACAACAGTGGATGAGGAATGGGACTCTATCCTATCCATAAGCATGGAAGATAGCTAAAATTCTTGGATCAGACATTCCTTCTCAGATTTAGATGGAGAAAATACTAGAAAATTCTATCTATCAACAGCCCTGGGAATCTGGAAATCACAGTCCATAGTCTTCAATGAAGAGCCTTTCACACTGGACTGGAGGATAGGGAGAAAGGGAGAGAGGAAAAGAAAGGATCATCCAAATTATTCTTGCACAGTTGAAAGCCTGGTTCCTCTTGTGAATTTCCTAATGATCTGAAGTAGGATAAGAAACAATGTAAATAATCTTAAGGCAGTGATTGGAAACCTATGGAATGTGTGATACAAGTGGCACCCGGAGCCATATCTGCTGGCACACCAGCTGTTGCCCTAGCTTAGCTCCAGTGCGCACTGACAAGCTGATTTTTGGCTCATGCGGAAACTTTGGGAGGGCATTTTCATCTTCCAGGGCGCCTTGGGGGAGGGCATTTTCGCTCTCTCCAGGCTCTAGGGAAGCCTCTGGAGTGCTGGGAGGGCAAAAAAGGGCCTACTAGGTCCATGAGGAGTCAGGAAACAGGTCATTTCCTACTCCAGAGGGAATAGGAAGCCATTTTCACCCTCCCCCGACATTGAATCATGAGTGTGGGCATTTGTGCATGTGTGATATTGCGCACACACAAACCTTTGTTACCTGAGGTAAAAAAGGTTCGCCATCACTGCCCTAAGGCCTTGGTTAGTCTCAATTAATTGAGCAATGCACCACAGAGTACTCAGAACAAATGTTCTTTGAGGGGACCAATTTCATGTCTCAGACATGCTGATGGATTTTATATTAATTGTAAATAGCTCAGTAATCAAAGTTAAAAAAGTAAAGCAACCCCCCTTTCAGTTAGCCATCATTTGAACAAGAACATCTGTTCATTATTCCAGGAGCTCTAATGCCTTCTAAACACACACACACACACACACACACACGTGTGTATGTGTGTATGTGTACACAGAGATATAAAACACTTTAAGAAATGGGGAAAAATCATGAAAAGATGTTGAAATAGTAGAACATTAGATAATAATGTTGAGCAGGGGCCGTCTTTTATTATTCTTCAAAGAAGACAATCTACAATGGACAAAGCATGTGAGAGAGAGGAAGGAAAACTTGGAATTAGAAATATGGGAAAAAATTTCTTGTGAAGGCATCTTCGGAGTAAAAAACGGGTAATCAGGCCAAGTCCTCAGCAGGGTTTAATAAAACATCAGAGAGTCTACTCTGCAATAATCACCAAATATTACTATCATTATAATTCCAAACCATTGAGCCTATCAATTCTCCCAGCTGGTGTAAATAGCTGTTGCTCCCATTGGTTTTAAGAAGAGCTGGTACTATTTAGGGATTGGGCTTATTTCATAAATTATCATGAATGTGGGAATAATCTTTTTTTCCCTCCATCTTTTAAAAAGTAAAAAGTAGGTTTGAACATTAATCAAGTGAGGCACCTTTATATATATCCAGAAAAGTGATACTGAAATTTATTTCTAAAAAATACAGTTGCACTTTTAAATGCTGAAGTTAGGGATGT
Source organism: Erythrolamprus reginae (assembly GCF_031021105.1). NCBI lineage: Eukaryota > Metazoa > Chordata > Lepidosauria > Squamata > Dipsadidae > Erythrolamprus > Erythrolamprus reginae. The sequence goes on along the minus strand of NC_091953.1, from coordinate 108,815,735 downwards.
TCAAAAGAAATTTGGGGTGTACTTTTCTGAGGATGATGGGGAGTATGGGAGAATATATTTTATTAGAGTAATATTGTGGTATAACAGCAAATAAATAAATAAATCAAAGAGATTTTGTAGCATGCCATCCACTGCCTTTTCTCCAGTAATTCTTCTTAAGAAATTGCTCACTCTCCTTCTTTATAATGTCATCTTTTTAGAGATTGGGTTGTATGTTTTTTATTTTAATATTTTCAAACATTTTGGACAGTCCAATTTTATGGGATATGAAGAACTTCTAATTGAATTGATATTTACATAACAAAATAGAACATGTCTTACTATTAAATGAAGACACATTATTTGAAGAGAATTGTGGATAATGTAGGTATTTTCACTTTATTAGAATAAAATACTTGCATACTTTAAAACTGCACGAATTTATACCAATGTCTAAATAGACCTTTTGTTTTTTGTATTCCCTTCCCCCATTTATTTTATTTATTCATTTATTTGTTAGATTTGTATGCCGCCCCTTTCCGTAGACTCGAGGCGGCTCACAACAGTTCATGACAAATCTAATAATTTACAATTTAAAATATTTAAAAAACTCCATTATTAAGCAGACATACATACAAGCATACCATACATAAATTGTATAGGCCCGGGGGAGATACCTCAGTTCCCCCATGCCTGATGACAAAGGTGGGTTTTAAGGAGTTTACGAAAGGCAAGGAGGGTAGGGGCAGTTCTAATCTCTGGGGGGGGCTGGTTCCAGAGAGTCGGGGCCGACCAACCGACATTGTTTAGTTGACAGGACCCGGAGAAGGCCCACTCTGTGGGACCTAATCAGTCGCTGAGATTCGTGCGGCAGAAGGCGGTCTCGGAGATATTCTGGTCCGATGCCATGCAATAAAGATTATATTTTTAAAAAATGAAGTGGCCCATCAAAGCCAACTTATGATTACAAAAGTAGGATTGGGCAAATATTTGTTGGCCTATACAAACTTTTGATGAAATTATGTCTAAATTGATAGTGGTCACATGGTCACACTAATTACACGCTTTGCATTTTTGCACTATTATATCAAGATCCAAGTATGGCATTATTGTGGCTTCTACTGAACACCATAATATTTAAATCTTACAATACAAGTGAATAAAATGCATAATAATAACCCTAGCAACTAGTAGAATAACACCAGACAGTTACAATAGTACTTATTGAAATTCTAATGCCAGACAGTTTTTCACTGCATCTTCATTTCGCTGCAGAAACAATAACTGCATATGGCATATAGAACTATATTATCAAGGAGCACACACTTAAGCAACAGCACTCACTTATTGGACTAATTAGAAATTAGAAAACAAATTGTGTGTGCTTTGCATCCTGATATGAATTTTGTATCCTGAAATGAGGTAAAAGGTACTGTCTCTCTTCTCTTCTTGATGGACCATTCATCTAACCCAGTGTTTTTCAACCAGTGTGCCGTGAAACATGGTCAAGTGTGCTGCAGGGAAATTAAACATGGCCCCCAAAACTATGGCCCGTTTGCCAGATATGGCCTGCGGAGGCCATTTATCTGGTCCGCCGCCAGCCGCCTCCATCCGAACATAAATATTCCCCTCACAATCCCTCCAGCTATCAGCAACAGAAAGAGTGGAGGCACAGGGAAAGCTCACTGACCAATCACCTTCTAGGATTCATCCCGACCACTAGCGATGAACCAATAGCAGGCTGCCTCTCATCCACACCCAGGAAGGTCCCTGCTCGGGCTGCTGCGCACTTGTTATTGTGTGGCCGCGGTGAGTAGTTGAAGCTGCTAGTCCTCCCCAGGGTCCCTATTTCTAATTTTTGTCAGGAGGACTGGAGGTAAATGTTGCCACCACTAGATGAAGCCTCAGCTTCAGCTGGTTATGTCTATCCTGATAGTGTATATAGATATTTGACCTTTTTCTTTTTATAAGAGTCCCCCGCAGAGTGTGATATACAATGCATCACAATGTTATCTATACTGTGTTAGAGTGTCATTTTGGTTGGTGGTGTGCCCCAGGATTTTATAAATGTAAAAAATGTGCCACAGCTCAAAAAAGGTTGAAAATCACTGATCTAACCTACAACATGAGTCATCTTTATGCAGAAGCAATGCCATAGTGTGTATCAAAGTTCCAAGAATTTTGGGTCACTTCTATGTGTACACTAGACAGAATTAAAATATATATGATACAGATTAATTCCAGGATGGGGAAAAATCAATTTAAAATTTAGTACTATGGGTGGTGTGTGTGTTAATCCAGGTAAAATGACTGTGAGAAGAGTTGGCAAAAAATTTAAAACAGAAAACCAAATGCCTGTTCTTCCCCTCCATACACACACAATCCTTTGAAATCCACTTCTTAAAATGCATAATTGAGTTTATGATTTGCCCAGAATTGTTTAAGAAGATGGCCATGCCAATATGGTAAAGAAATAAATAAATAAATAAAAGTGGTGGCACTTCAGCTCCAGCGGTCCTTGGAAGAAGCCGATTATCTAGGTCCTCAACAGTCTGGATTCAGGCCCGGCTACAGCACGGAAACTGCTTTGGTCGCGTTGATGGATGATCTCTGGCGGGCCCAGGACAGGGGCTTGTCCTCTGTCCTGGTGCTTCTTGACCTCTCAGCGGCTTTCGATACCATCGACCATGGTATCCTTCTGCACCGACTAGAGGGGTTGGGAGTGGGAGGCACTGTTCTTCAGTGGTTCTCCTCATACCTCTCTGGTCGGTCGCAGTCGGTGTTAGTAGGGGATCAGAGGTCGACCTCTAGGTCTCTCCCTTGTGGGGTGCCTCAGGGGTCGGTCCTCTCCCCCCTGCTATTTAATATCTACATGAAACCGCTAGGTGAGATCATCCAAGGGCATGGGGTGAGGTATCATCAATACGCCGATGATACCCAGTTATACATCTCCACCCCATGTCCAGCCAACGAAGCAGTGGAAGTGATGGGCCGGTGCCTGGAGGATGTTAGGGCCTGGATGAGTGTCAACAAGCTCAAACTCAACCCAGACAAGACGGAGTGGCTGTGGATCTTACCTCCCAAGGACAACTCCATCTGTCCGTCCATTATCCTGGGGGGAGAATCACTGGCCCCCTCAGAGAAGGTTCGCAACTTGGGCGTCCTCCTCGATCCACAGCTCACATTAGAGAAACATCTTTCAGCTGTGGCGAGGGGGACGTTTGCCCAGGTTCGCCTGGTGCACCAGTTGCGACCCTACTTGGACCGGGAGTCACTGCTCACGGTCACTCATGCCCTCATCACCTCGAGGCTTGACTACTGTAACGCTCTCTACATGGGGCTACCTTTGAAAAATGTTCGGAAACTTCAGATCGTGCAGAATGCAGCTGCGAGAGCAATCATGGGCTTTCCCAAATATGCCCATGTCACACCAACACTCCGCAATCTGCATTGGTTGCCGATCAGTTTCCGGTCACAATTCAAAGTGTTGGTTATGACTTATAAAGCCCTTCATGGCACCGGACCAGATTACCTCAGGGACCGCCTTCTGCTGCACGAATCCCAGCGACCAGTTAGGTCCCACAGAGTGGATCTTCTCCGGGTCCCGTCAACTAAGCAATGTCGCCTGGCGGGACCCAGGGGAAGAGCCTTCTCTGTGGTGGCCCCGGCCCTCTGGAACCAACTCCCCCCAGAGATTAGAACTGCCCCCACCCTCCTTGCCTTTCGTAAACAACTTAAAACCCACCTCTGCCGCCAGGCATGGGGGAATTGAGATCCTCTTTCCCCCTAGGCCTTTACAATTCTATGCATGGTATGTATGTATGTATGTTTGGTTTTTATATTAATTGATTTTTAATCATCAATACCAAATTACTATTGTACACTGTTTTATTGTCGCTGTTAGCCGCCCCGAGTCTCTGGAGAGGGGCGGCATACAATTCAATAAATAAATAAATAAATAAATAAAAGCACTGTAGCATAACTGACCCTAAAAATAAAGAAATCAACTTGCTTTAAGAATAATTACTATTGCCAAAAAGAATATGATCCATACTGGGTATTGGTTTGGTCAAAATTTGTCATTAAAGTTAAAATTCCCTATTCTATTTTGTTACTAATAAAAAGAACAAAAGTTGGACATTGATAAATGTTCCCCGTAGGGAATAATATTGCAACAGATGGTCTGAAAATATGTGACTTATGTAAAATGCATCACATGACAGGCCTTTTAATAATAAAATCTTAACTAAAGAAAATAGGCACACTACAATTATAGAGCCTAATTGCCAGCATGGTTACAATAGAATCTCTTTTTAACATTAAGTTGAAAAACAAAAAAAAATGTTAATGAACCCAGTACCTAGTTAAATGGTGCGTAACAGAGAGCAATAGTATATTTTTACAAGAATCCTTCAAAGCTTAATCTACCAACCTCAAAATGACTTAAATGATTTAACAAAAATATCTTCTTTGTAATTCTTGCTTCATTTTTTAAATTCATTTTAATCAAGCCACCAACTGCTTTGAAAATGACAGCAAATATTACTATTTGCATGTGCTTCAATTAGTGAGACACATATACAACACAGAAATCAAATAGTTCACATGTTTGCTGGGCGAGCACCATTCATTTGGACGACAAGGTTTTGTACTGACATACTGGATTGGATCTAGTTTCAGGCCTTGCCCTCATCTCCTATTTACTGCAAAATAATTTGCTATGATTTGAACCGCTGACTGTAGAGCTGAAGGTCAGCGGTTCAAATCTTATCACCGGCTCAAGGTTGACTCAGCCTTCCATCCTTCCGAGGTGGGTAAAATGAGGACCCGGATTGTGGGGGCAATACACTGGCTCTGTTAAAAAGTGCTATTGCTAACATGTTGTAAGCCGCCCTGAGTCTAAGGAGAAGGGCGGCATAAAAATTGAATAAACAAATAAACAAACAAATAAATATTAGCTTTTAAGGAACATACCTCCATGAAATTGCTACGTTTTGGAGGTAGTGTGAAATCACCTTTAGATGTTGTCCTGCAAAACTGGTGTTTTGCTACTTCTTCTGATGTAAGTTGTGCTTTAGGGACAATCAATAATATTTTGATAGTAAGACTGGAGATGACATGAAAAGGAGCATAGAATTTGCCCACCTCTTATTATCCACCTGCTGAACGCATGACCTCTTCACAACCAGGTACTGAGCACTAACATTTTATAACTTTTTTGATTAGGACAACAAGAGACACTGAATAGGGAAATAAACCTTACTCATTTTTCAGACAAACTGATTAAATGTAGATTTTCTTTTAATATAGAACAAATGTCCATCTTCCATGAGATCAGCCCACCCATGTTGAAGCAAACAAGTGTGGAATGGGAAAGACAATGTATTACTTAGTTAGCTGCTATTACCAGGCCGGTGCTTCACTCCCCGGCCCGTTTTGCATCAGGGCCAGGGAGACATGACCTCCGGCGTAGCCGCCATCTTGTGGGCCGAGATCTCACGAGATTTCGTGAGATCTTGGCCATTTCCTGGTGCATCGGCCATGGCCGATGATGTCGTCAGGGGCGGAGCCTGCCAGCCCTATAAAACAGCCCCACGACGACAGAGAAAACACCTGGCTGGGGTTCGCTCTCTGCCTGGCAGTCATTTTACTTGCAGCCTCATGGTGTCAGCCATTTTGTGGAGCTTCGTTGGGCATCTTTGGGGATGATTGACAGGTTCTCTCCAAAGGCTTGTGGTGGCTAGCCGGCCTGAGCAATTGGGGGGAACCTGTCTTTGTTTAGGGTTATATTTAAATTTATGCTAATTTGATGAATAAATTATGCAAACTTAATTAATAAAAATGACCCATTTTAAATCCAGCTCTTTGTGTCCGTGTCGTTACTCCGCCTCTGCTGCAAAAGAAGATCAATGAAGTTAGTTGACTAACTTCAAACAAAGACTAACAAAAGAGAAAAAAAAGTGCATTGCAATACCTACCACCCCCCAAAAAAAATCCTAGTGGGACCACAGAACAGACAAAGAAACAATAATTGTTGATAAGAAAGAAAGAAAAGTGAGGGTACTGGCCATGTAGACAGCAGAATAGAAAAGAAAGAACTGGTGAAAAATCACAAAATACAAATACCTGCAAATATAAGTAAAACAAATGTAGCAAAAGAAAGAAATGATAATAATTGATAATACCAGTGGTAATAAGCCCCTTGGGTGCAATCCCAAAATATCTGAAACACCATTTGAATCACCATTAATCAATTACAAAAGTCAGCTTTATTTAGAACGGCTTAGATCCCGAAACATGCCTTTAACACTATCGAACAACGATATCCTTGGGAAGGACTCAATAAATGGACAAAAATGTTAAATCCAGTCTAACCATCTGCCTGACTGTGCAACCGACAGCAATAATACCTATTTAAAATGTATATGCTGTTCTGCTCCCAGTATCTGGATGGTATTCAAACAGCATTCTTAATGGTAATATATCACACCACGCATAAGGCTGGATATATGAAGGAATCTAAAATGAGATCAAAGCTCTACAATTTCTGACTTAAAGTTCATTTTTGCCATGCTGGGATTTTGACTGTAATGTGACTTAATGCCTAATTTTCTGTAAGTGCAGTTCAAAATGTAGCTAATATTGGTCCTGACTGTAATGCAAAGATTGCATAATACTGTAGAGAACTACGCTAATTTCCCATCCCAAGAGCTGTTCAATCTAATCTATTATTTTTGACTCAGATTCTTCTTACATTAAAAATATCAGCCACTTCATTAGGCAGGATTCTTATTAAATGAATTGTGTGCATTGAAACTGATGATAAGATGAGCTGAGAAACAATAGATTCGCAATGTTACATGTGCAACTCCCAGTAGGATAGTCTGGCAGCTTTTCTTAGACATTGACTGCAGTGCAGGTATAAAGAGATCAACATGTTGACCAATTAAATCCAACATTAGGGTGTAAAAATTTTGGCCCCGAATGAAATAAGCAGCTGCTGAATTATCATATTTCAACATGCTGAGAAGTGGTTGTGTTCTAAATGCCAAAAAAGACATGTGGGCTCCGGTCTGCAAAGCTATATCCAGTGAAGGGCTACCAAATCTTTACTACCACACTGTGGGAGGGCTTATGCAGGATGCCCTGCATTTCCAGAGGTTGTAGTAACATGGCTGGCAAATTTTATTTATTTATTTATTTTGTCCAATACACAATGAAAGTTATAGAGGATATACTCGTAGTAAAATATATCAGAGAAAGAATAGAACAGGTATAGGAATAACGCTCTCTATATGGGGCTACCTTTGAAAAGTGTTCAGAAACTCCAGATCGTGCAGAATTATTTATTTATTTATTTATTTATTGGATTTGTATGCCGCCCCTCTCCGCAGACTCGGGGCGGCTAACAACAGTGGTAAAACAACATGAACAATCCAATTAATAAAAACAACTAAAAACCCCTTATTATAAAAAAACCAATGCAGCTGCAAAAGCAATCATGGGCTTCCCTAGGTATGCCCATGTTACACCAACACTCCGCAGTCTGCATTGGTTGCCGATCAGTTTCTGGTCACAATTCAAAGTGTTGATTATGACCTATAAAGCCCTTCATGGCATCAGACCAGAATATCTCTGGGACCGCCTTCTGCCGCATGAATCCCAGTGACCAGTTAGGTCCCACAGAGTTGGCCTTCTCCAGATGCCGTTGACAAAACAATGTCGTTTGGTGGGGCCCAGGGGAAGAGCCTTCTCTGTGGTGGCCCTGACCCTCTTGAACCAGCTCCCCCCAGAGATCAGAACTGCCCCCACCCTCCTCGCCTTTCGTAAGCTCCTTAAAACCCACCTCTGTCATCAGGAATGGGGGAACTGAGATATTCTTTCCCCCTAGGCCTATACAATATATACATGGTATGTTTGTGTGTGTGCTTGTTTGTTTTTTAATAAGGTTTTTTTTTAAGTTATTTTAAATATTAGATTTGTTATATGCTGTTTTTATTATTGTTGTTAGCCGCCCCGAGTCTACGGAGAGGGGCGGCATACAAATATAATAAATGAATGAATGAATGAATGAATGAATGGATAAACGAATAAATGAATAAACAAATAAACAAATAAACAAATAAACGAATAAATAAATAAATAAATAAATAAATAATATATATATATATAGGATATAGGAATAATATATGGGAATAAAAAATATCAATGAAAGGATAGAGAAAGGATATAGGAATAGAAGAAAAGATATAGGAGATATAGGAGAGACTATAGGACAGGGGACAGAAGGCACACTAGTGCACTTATGCACTAGTGTGCCTACTGTCCTAATGTACAAGATTAATTGAAGATATTTTGCCATCTCAGGCGAAGATCCAGAAATCCAAATCCCGTTTCACATGAAGTGAGGTGGAACTGGGGAAGTGTCGTTTGAGCTGCTCGTGTTGCCTTGATACAACAACATGATGTCTTGATATAACATGAGCAGCTATCTCGAGAAAATTTAGCAACAAGTTGCAGGACATTCAAACTACTCTAGACTACTCATCTATCATTAGACCATCTTACCTACTTCATTCAAGAAAAGCAAATTGTAATTGCTTTTCTTCCTGTGTGGATTCTTCCTGGATTCAATCATGGATAAAGGTATTTAAAAACGCACAGAGAAAGACACACAAACACAGAGAAAAAGGTTAAACTTTGAAATGCATATTTATTTATTTATTTATTTATTTATTTATTTAGTTAGTTAGTTAGTTAGTTAGTTAGTTAGTTAGTTAGTTAGTTATTTAGTTAGTTATTTATATTTCTATGCCGCCCTTCTCCAAGCGACTGAGGGCAGTGTACAACATTAATACAACAGTATACAAGAAATTAATATCTCTAAAAATTAAAAAAATTCTAATAACCTTGTAAGGGCCTTGTAAATCAATGTTTGCTCATTCAAAAACACTATGTGTGTATATACATATTCAGAAACTCATACATGTACAAACACACAGTTATTTGCACCCTGCCCTTTTCCTTGTTCTTTATTTTTAATAGGTGCAAAAAATTCTTCCCCATTTTTTTCAGATGCCCAAATGTTATTTGGAAGCTGAGAGAGAAACTTCTTCTCTTAGGTTACTTGGGGAAAAAAGGATGATGGGTCAAGCAACACAAGACAGATCTGAGTGGCCACTTAATTTTATATCAATATAGAAGATGGTTATTTGGGGAGGAAGAAGAATGAAATATGCAGCACAATGATTTCAACCTCAGCACATTTAGGGTAGGTAAACCTCAACTCTCAGCACTCCTTAGAGCATGAGTGTCAAATTCGATTGTGTCATATGATGTTATGTGATGTATTGCAACATTTTTTCTCTTTGCGGAGTCTGGGTGGGCATGGTCTATGCATGCTGCATCTGGCACACTGGCTGCCAGATTGACAGCCCTACCTTAGCGTAGCACATGCCTCTTTGTCCCCTCATAGTACAGTGTGTGGAGGCTGTGGAAAATTTGCTGAGGGCTGCCCCTGCGGGTTCAAGTTATGGCTACAAAATAACAGGGCAGATCCCTCATAAGTGAGCTATGTAAAAATAAAACTGTCTGAAGTGGTAACCAATTGTAAAATACAGTGGCCTCTACTTAAGAACTTTTCTAGATAAGAACCGGGTGTTCAAGATTTTTTTGCCTCTTCTTAAGAACCATGTTCTACTTAAGAACCCGAGCCCGGAAAAATTTCCCAAGAGATTAGAGAGCAGCACAAGGCCCAGCCAGCTCCCTGCCATTCCCCCGGGTTTCTCTCTCTCTCTGGTGCAGTGTAAGGGAGGCAGCCTCGCGCCGGATGTATGGGAGGCACGTGCTCCTCCTCGCCATCTCAGAGTCCCCCCCCTTTTTTAAGCCTTAAAATTTTGGATTTTTTTGATTCCCCTCACCTCACCTTCTTCCTTCGGCAGCAACTGTCCTCCTCCTCTTCTTCCTCCTCCTCCTCCCACCCAAATTCCAAGCTTTTATTTCTTTCCTAATGGGTTTGCACACATTATTTGCTTTTACATTGATTCCTATGGAAAAAATTGCTTCTACTTACAAACTTTTCTACTTAAATACCTGATCATGGAACGAATTCAGTTCTTAAGTAGAGGTATGCTATGTATGTAGTCAGAATATTATGTGTTAAGCTAGAAGGATAATGTCCCCCCCCCTTCAGAATTAAGCCTAAATAAGTCAAAGCTATAAAGAAAAAAAATCAACTAAAAATTAACTAAGGCTGTTTGGAATCTAAGTATGTTGTTCTCCAGTTGTTTATTGGCATTTATTTAACTTGATATAATAAAATGTTTTACTCTGCATCAGAAAGATTCCCTTGTTCATAAAGACTATTTCATCTTCTTCATATATTGCATTAAAAAGCATACGCGAGACACAAACAGGAATCCGGTAGTTCCCTAATGTATTTATTGCTTATTTAATTTGTATTGCATTTGGGGTGGGGGCAGGGAGAGACTTTCCATAAACAGCAAATAAAAGGTAGAGATTAAGTGGAGAAGATGAGCTGTTGCTACAAACAAGAAGATTAGACAATTTGGAGCCAGCGAAGGACAATAGAATTAGGGACCTCCTGCCAGGGAAGGAAGGATTCTTTTCCCCAAGAAACTAAGGTATAAAGTGAAACTTTGGAGTTAAGTAGGTAAGGAGTGAATGATACCTGGGAGAAGAAAGCAGAATAAAAGTACTTCCTAAAAGGTTATGAAAGAAGGGAGGGAAGGAGTCATTTTAAAGAAATTAAAAACAAAAACACAATAACAACAAAGGTTAAGAGGAATCATTGACTCTTATTTAAGAAGTAAGCAAGAGATGAAAAAAATAAAACATTTAGGTATTCATCCTGCATCATTCTTTGGCTATCAGGGAAAAGAAGTAGCTTGAGACTGCAAAATAACGAGTGGTACAAGCCAGCTGCATTTTGGCAGTAGGAAGAGAGGGCGATTGGCAGGTTTTCATATTTAGGAAATCACCTAGTGAATCAACTGGGGGAAGATCAATGCTTGAAGAGCCCAGAGGAGAAGCAGATTGGAGTAAATAGGCCACGATGGAGAGGTCTGACTCAGAAGGAAAGATCAAACAGCCATGTGATACAGAGTGAGAAAAATGGTTCACACTTATTTGACTTCTTGGGTGTTTGGGGAAATTTAGGTAGAGTTAAATCTGTTAAATCATATAATGTGCCTCTGAATACACCATGCTTTGAATCTGCTACGGAGAGGGGCGGCATACAAATCCAATCAATCAATCAATCAATCAATAAATAAACGAGTAAGTGAGTAAATGAGTAAATAAGTAAATAAGTAAGTAAGTAAGTGGAGGATGATGATTTAAGATTAAATTTACCAACATAAGAAAGTGCCTGTAACTCAAGTTGAAGAGTGGGCTCCTTGGCGCTCTTTGAGCTAAGCTGTTTTCTTGAAGACATTTCATTATCCAACTTAGTAACATCATCAATGCTAGTGTATGTGTGCTGGAGCTGATATAGAACAATGCCTCAAGTGCCCTTGAAGCCAGTTGCTATATGGAAAAGCCTTTATTTTATTTATTTATTTATTAGATTTTTATGCCGTCCCTCTCTGAAAACTCGGGGCGGCTAACAACAATAAAAAAGACAATGTGAACAAATCTAATATTAAAAATAATCTAAAAAACCCCAATTTAAAGAACCAATCATACATGCAAGCATACCATGTATAAATTCTATAAGCCTAGGGGGAAGGGAAAATTTCAATTCCCCCAGGCCTGATGACAGAGGTGGGTTTTAAAGAGCTTGCAAAAGGCAAGGAGGGTGGGAGCAACTCTGATATCTGGAGGGAGCTGGTTCCAGAGGGTCGGGGCCGCCACAGAGAAGGCTCTTCTCCTGGGTCCCGCCAAATGACATTGTTTAGTTGACGGGACCTGGAGAAGGCCAACTCTGTGGGACCTAACCAGTCGCTGAGTTTCGCTGGGATGTTATAAGATTCAGTATAAAAATATAGAAATGAAAGTTACTTGGTTCCTGACCTATGGATTAATGTAGGGAGTATCAATCATGGCTGAAACATTAGTGGCATTAGAAACCCTTGAACTTGGCACAATTGATAAAGAGCTTTATAGCTGGGCATTGAAAGGCAGATTCTGGAAATGAACAAGTTTTGGAGGCCTCTTTTTGAAGAAAGAGATGCTGCTGAGTATTTCTAACTTCTTGGCCATGATCCAACACATAGCTTTGTGGACTTAAGTGCCAATACATTTCAGATCTCCTAAGAACCTGCTGGGCTCCATTGCTTGCATTTGATCCCATTTGCTTGAAAGCAGGGTAATTATTATATTCATTTATAGCAACTAATAAATGATAAATGGCAGGTGGCTGATGAGATATGATTAATATGAATAGAAAGCAGGGTATTATTAAAAACAATAACAAGCATACTGAAGGAAGCTCCAGAAAGCCAGTAAAAGAAGCTGCCTTCAGGATGACAATAGTCAAGAGAGTTCTTTCTGCTTTGACAAAAGCTTTTTCTGATCTTAAGAATTTTTGAGTTGAAAGATTGATTTGAGCTGCAGATGCTCAACTTGCCTCTTGCAGTAGAAGCAATTTGCACATCCTTAATTCCCTTAGAATGATTTAAAAGAATTAATGCGATTCAAGCCCATAAAGGCATTTTTGGCACGCAAATTGCACACATTATTTTTATGGAATATTATATTGCTAGTTAGGAAAAAGGGAGGGGGAAAGGGAAGGACAGCTGCTCCTCCTTTGGTTCCCTTTCCCTTTTCTCCCACACGTGTTTCCTTTCTTAATCTTTAATAAAACACAGATTCTGAAAATATTGATAGGCATAAATAGTAACGTGTTTGAATCGTACGCATATATGGATAGAAGAAGAAAAAAATAGCAGCTGGTAACAAAAAAAAAACGGGAGAGAAGAAAAGAGAGGCCTGTAATGACTTCTCTATAATAACTGCAAATATAAAATTGGACTTATTATTTTATAGGGCAGAAATGATGTTAGTAACTGAGGACAACTTTCTGTGTTGTGGAGGTATAGAAGTACAGTGTTCCCTCGATTTTCACGGGGGATGCGTTCCGAGACCGCCCGCGAAAGTTGAATTTCCGCGAAGTAGAGTTGCGGAAGTAAATACACCATTTTTGGCTATGGACAGTATCACAAGCCTTCCCTTAACATTTTAAACCCCTAAATTGCAATTTCCCATTCCCTTAGCAACCATTTATTTACCATTATTACTGGTACTCACCATTGAATAAGACACTTAGTGATCCTGATATTTATGAACATAATTATTTATTAACAATAATTATTTTTTTGTTATTTATTTGCAAAAAATATTAGTTTGACGATGACGTATGACATTATCAGGAGGGAAAAACCATGGTATAGGAAAAAAACCTGTGAAGTATTTTTAATTAATATTTTTTGAAAAAGCGTGGTATAGGCTACTCGCGAAGTTCGAACACGCGAAAATCGAGGGAACACTGTATAGAAGTATAACTCAAGAGTCTCCCAGAAGCTGAACTACTAATACAATTACTTGTAAACATAGTTTGGTAGGCCAAAATTCTCCACACTATATAGGAAAATGTATAATTTGAAAGTAAGTGTGTTCTGATTGTGCACCAAATCTGTAAAAAATATACTGAAGATTCCTACTTGATTATGGTATTTATTACGCAAAAAGATTATTTAGGGAGAAAGCCAATGACATTTCTCAGCTGGAGCATCATTTGGTCCGTTTTTACTGCTCACAAAATTGAAAGCTATAAGATAGACCGTGTCATAAAACTAAGCTGGCCAGTTCTTCCTAAAATGAAAGCAGTCCTGTCAACTACTACTTCAGCTTCAACCACAACAACACAACAGATACAAATTTAAAGTAAACCACTCTAAACTCGACTTCAGGAAATACCACTTTAGTAACCAAGTAGTTGATGCATGGAAATCACTACCAGACTCGAAAGACTGTTGTGAGCCACTCCGAGTCTACGGAGAGCGGCGGCATACAAATCTAATTAATGATAATAATAATAATAATAATAATAATAATAATAATTATTATTATTATTATTATTATTATTATTATTATTATTATTATTATTATTATGTCAGTACAACACAGCAAACGAGATCACTATGCTGGATTTCGTATTTCATCACCAGTCGGGCGCTTCCCAAGCACCTAGGACTGTGTGATGTAGCGGCGAATTATGTTTGCCGATCCCAGTAAAGCGGCCTTTTGCAATTGACAGATGGAGATTTTGTCAATTCCTATGGTTTTCAAATGTCCACTGAGATCCTTTGGCACTGCGCCCAGCGTGCCAAGTACCACTGGGACCACTTTCACTGGCTTATGCCAGAGTCGTTGCAGCTCGATTTTTAGATCTTCATATTTCACTAATTTCTCTAGCTGCTTCTCCTATTATTATTATTATTATTATTATTATTATTAGTAGTAGTAGTAGTAGTAGTAGTAGTAGTAGTAGTATCATAACTTAAGCCCCAAAACCTTACCCTTAGACTATCCACTGTTGACCTCTCCCAAGCATAAGTGCACCAGAGTTTCTTCCATCCCCTGCCCTAATGCTTCTCGTTTACTATCATGTATAAAAATATCATTATATTTACTTGACAAAACAAAACAATGAATAAATAAAATAAAAATAAATAAAAAGATGCTTTTTAAAAGAAACGTAATAATAATGAAACGCCTAAAATACGGCATAAAACGAATATATCAAAACTTTAGCTCTCCTTTTTAGTCAGAATTGTGACAAAAAAAATCCAAAACCCTTCTGCCCCCCTGTTTCCACAGCTACTTAAGATAGGTAATTGAGAAAAATGGTCTGACCCAACAGCTTAATTCAAAGAAGCAAAGAGTTTAGTCTGAAAAGACATTGAACTGAAATCTTCACTAACCTCTAATCTTTTCAGGCTAAACTTCCAAATAAGTAAAAGCAGAATGCTGTTATGTATACTATACTGAGTGAAAATCTGTAAAGAGAGAGCAAATAACAACGGGCTGTGATAAATGCTGGCTGCCACACTAAATTTGGTGTAGGTGGATTTGTATAAAGAGGAGTTTCCCACAGTCTTCCATGGAATAGATGATAAAATGAAAATACTGGATGGGCATCCTGTAAATTGTAAAGTCTTCTTCCTCTTAGGCTGGATCTCTGATGACTTAATGGACAAATTTTTGTATTTGATTCCCCCATTATCCCAGGAGTTCTACAGGTAATATTTCCCTAGGATTTTTTTTTTTCAATCTTCTAGGATAGCCTTCAAATCCTGATGACTTTATACCCATTATTAACCAAAATTGCTTAGCTTTTCTGATCAGCTACATTAAAGGCAGGAGCTTCTTACAAGACTAGACCTTGTTAGTCTATGTATGGGAGACTAATAAACTGCAAACCTGAATAAGAAATGTAGCTCTTTTACTCTAGTTCCCTCAAACTTTGCACCTGGCCAAACTATAAAAAGTCACTTTGTCCTAAAGCATTTTAAAGGTAAGAGACCTGGGAACAAAGTAAGATAGATTTTAAATTCTGGGGGCCTTACAAGATTGGACACTTGATATTTTTATATCCTGAGATGAACTTTGGAGGTTATTATTATTGTTGTTGTTGTTGTTGTTATTTTTACTATTAAAAATAATCAAAACATCTTTGAGTGAATTTGCTGTCAAGGGCAATTCAATCTGTAACCATTTGGAAACAACCAATGCTTGTTTCTCGTAGAGCTACAGCTATACATCTGACATTATTTTTAGTGAGATGTTGGTTATAAAAGTGAAGGAATCCCTCCTTTTGACTTTCAAGCTATGCAATACTCATGTTCTCCTTAACTTTGAGAGCTAGGTTTGCCCACAATTTTAGCTCAAGTCAAATACAAATCAAATGACCCAGTTAAAATTCAGAACCAACATCTGTCATAGCTGAGGGCATATTTGATACTCATTTGTTTGGAAAAGAAATATCATTGTCACAATATTATTGTGATGGTGTACTAATATATTGTTATCTTCTAGGGTGGAATTAAAATACAGAGAGATTAAGGAAGCAATAACTTAATGATTCACAAGTTAAGATAGAAATTTGCAATTCTTTTATTGTTTCTTTGGGTCACAATCCAGTAAAGGGTATGCTATCTTACTTGAAATATAAACTTTATCAGATTAATTTAAATACAAAGCCCCATGCGTATGGCACACCAACATTTATACATGATCAAAGTGTGCATGGACATGCATTAATGACTTTCAAAAACTCAGTATCTCTGAGTCACATTAAAATAACCTTTGAAGTTATATTATTTGGACCATGATGAAAGTCATTAACTTAAGTTAGATATAGAAGCAAGTGGTTTAAAGTGCATTCAGACAGCTGGAATTAATACTAGAAAAAAAAATGCTTGGCTGCATAGCTAGAGGTATAACAAGCAGGAAGAGGGAGATTATGATCCCACTATATAGAATGCTGGTGAGACCACATTTGGAATACTGTGTTCAGTTCTGGAGACCTCACCTACAAAAAGATATTGACAAAATTGAACGGGTCCAAAGACGGGCTACAAGAATGGTGGAAGGTCTTAAGCATAAAACGTATCAGGAAAGACTGAATGAACTCAATCTGTATAGTCTGGAGGACAGAAGGAAAAGGGGGGACATGATCAAAACATTTAAATATATTAAAGGGTTAAATAAGGTTCAGGAGGGAAGTGTTTTTAATAGGAAAGTGAACACAAGAACAAGGGGACACAATCTGAAGTTAGTTGGGGGAAAGATCAAAAGCAACATGAGAAAATATTATTTTACTGAAAGAGAACAAACTTCCAGCAGACGTGGTAGATAAATCCACAGTAACTGAATTTAAACATGCCTGGGATAAACATATATCCATCCTAAGATAAAATACAGAAAATAGTATAAGGGCAGATTAGATGGACCATGAGGTCTTTTTCTGCCGTCAGATTTCTATGTTTCTATGTTTCTAATATCAACATCAAAATAAAACTCCAGTACCAAACAATATTATTAAGGGATGCATGATTGGCTTTGTTTTGTGTGTGCTGTTTAAAATTGATCCCTTTAACTTGGTTTTTAAGTCAGAGCATTTTATAAATATGTATCTTTTTTTTACAGTATGCTCAGATTAGTTGTCTCAGCTTTATGAATAATGTTTATTTTTAAATTTATTAACTGTAGACGCGGCTCATTGACTTTTTGACAGAGACTTGGATCCAGGCCTAATATATTTATAGCAGAATAAATGTATTTGAAATCCTTTTCATTTCATTGGATACATGTATCTAAGTATAACCGTGTTCAAATTGAACATTTTAGGAAATGGAAGGATTTATATTCCTTGCAGACAGCTGGTCATTTGCATTCTTTTAGCGAGTTGCTAAGGCCACCTGGAGGTTTATTGTATCATCAGGGTCACCTAAACAGTGGAAATGGATGTGCAACCTTCTTGGAACTGTCATAGTCCCTTCAACAGTTCCAAGAAGGCTCCACAGCCATTTGCACTAATCAAGGGACCCAAGTGATACAGATAAAGCTCCAGGTGGCCTCAACAATTTGCTAAAAGAATGTAAAAGACCAGCTGTCTTCAAGAGTATAATCTTTCCATTCCCCCACCAACCAGTCAGAGCTACTAGGATAAGAAGTGAAACTTCTTCAAAGACAAACCAGAAAGTTCAGTTGCCTCTTGTTAAAGTACCTTTGGGACAAAGATTCTCTTTGATTCAGTATAATACCTGGTGTTTCCCAAATATGCCTGGATTTACATATGTGCAAGAATATCGCTAGGCATGGGGGAACTAAGACATCTCCCCCAGGCTTATTATATTTCACGTTTGGTGTGTGTGTGCTGTATGGTTTTTAATTGTTGGGTTTTTTATATATTTTATTATTAGATTTGTCCCATTGTTATACTGTTTTTTATTGCAGTTGTGAGCACCCCCCCCCCCGAGTCTTCAGAGAGGGGCGGCATACAAATCTAATAAATAATTATTATTATTAATAATAATAATAATAATAATAATAATAATAATAATAAAGAATAAGTTTGTGGGTTTTTTTCGCAATAGTGAAGTGACTTATTTTTGCTTTCTTCTAGAAATTCTTGTTAGAGGGGCGGCATGCAAATCTAATAAATAATAATAAAATTTCAACCTACATCCCTAGGATTTCTTAATCATCCAAGTACTAATCAGATCCAGCTCTTTTGTTTTTTTTAAGAATAACTCAGGTCAGCTTGAAATTACAACCTACTTTCAATATCATCAGTTAAGATTGATTGTAATTCTCAGGTAATTCTACACAGCAATATAGAAAGCCATATTGATATCACTATATCAATATTCCAAAATTCCAAAAACGTTACTACTGGTTCTGAGAGTGTGGCTTGGTGGGCATGGCTTGGTGGGTGTGGCAGGGAAAGGATACTGTAAAATCTACATTCCCTTCCTACTCCAGGGGAAGGATATTGCAAAATCTCCATTTCTTCCTCCAGGGAAGATTACTGCAAAAGCCCCATTTCCTTCTGATCAATGGTGTCTCGGGGGGTATTTACTGGCTCTCCATTGCCTTGGACGGGAAATGAACACTCGGACACCAAGCTGGGTAAAATGGGTCACTTTATTAAATATTAACAGAAAGACCTGCAGGGGTCGCTAAATGGGGCGGAGTTTCCTGAACACAACATACTTGGGCAACTCAAATGGGCGTTACTCCATGCCTGGTCAGGGTGAGGCATGCTCCGCCTACTCCCGACCAGTAAGCCACGCCCAGCATGTGGGAGGGCTCGCCTTGCATGACCCGGAACCGGAAATGACGTAGGTGAGCCCCAAGGGCACCCCCTTTACACCTCTCTGTCCGTGGAGGAAGCATGAGTTGTGCAATGGGGGTGCCAATCATCTTACAAAAGATGCCCAAAGGAGAACACACAGTTGCTACTGATACCCTTTCCGCCCCGTTTCTGCCACAGCAGGGGGTCAGATCTCTATCTTGGCCCCCTGCTCCCCGCCTAAGCCTGCCCCAGCTCACGCAGGCACCACTGCAGGTCTGTGTAAAAATTGCCACTCCTGACATCTTCCTAAATTGACCCAGTGACAGATAGGGGGGTTTTAAAAACACATGCCCGTGTGTCAGATCACTTTGCCTCCCCCTGCCATGTTAACCCATAACCTGGTCCCGTCAACAGCTGTTGGTGTGACGGCGACTCCGCATCCCCTCCATGTGGGGGTATCAAAACCATACACCAGAACCACACACCACGGCCGTAGGCCCCGTACGACCGGTGGTTCACCATGACATGACATCACTGTGCCAAGTCCTTCACCGACACCAGGTCGTTGCCACCCGTGTGCAAGACCAACAATCTGTTCCATATGCTCTGCAAGCCCCGGGGGACTGCCACGACTTGACGCCACTGGGCCAAGTCCTTCACCGACACCAGGTCGTTGCCACCCGTGTGCAAGACCAACAATCTGTTCCATATGCTCTGCAAGCCCCGGGGGACTGCCACGACTTGACGCCACTGGGCCAAGTCCTTCACCGACACCAGGTCGTTGCCACCCGTGTGCAAGACCAACAATCTGTTCCATATGCTCTGCAAGCCCCGGGGGACTGCCACGACTTGACGCCACTGGGCCAAGTCCTTCACCACCACCAGGTCGTTGCCACCCGTGTGCAACACCAACAATCTGGGTCCGGCCCATCACTGCTCCCGACTTTTCACAACGGAAAAGACCCGTCTCAAACGAAGACCTCCGAGCTCAAGCCTTTCCGCTGAAGCCCCAGCGACTCAGCAACCTCCACATTCCTGAAGATAATGTTGCAGTTCAATGTTCAGCCACCAAGCCACGCTGTGGCTGCCGTTCACTACTGTGGGCAACGGAAGGGCAGCTCCTTCGCACTTCGCACGTAACAAAGTGGAGCAGGGCCAGGACCTAGAGAAACGATAAGGATACAAAGACAGTGTTAGCCACCCGATCCCAAGAGTGCTTGTACTCAGGTGCTCTGAATCTACTTTATGAAAGCCACTGACTTCCATCTGCCACCGGATTCATTACTTTGCTGAGAACTTGTTGAAACCTGCATTCAGTATTGTTGAGGGAATACCACCCGATATCTTGCCGATCCTCCTGTAACGGCCCCTAACTGTTATTTTAAAAGGCACCCTTCCCTGGCTTCATCGCTTTACTTGCACTAAGTCCATCATGCCCCGGCATATATCCTTGTTTGATATACCAGGCCAGTGATCAATCCACCATCTGTGTTATTGGTCAGCCACCATGTGTAACCAACGCGGCTGCCGCAGCCGCTATTTAACATCAGTTTGCTGGCCCAGGGAACCTTGCATGATCCACTACTATGCGATCATGACAGCACCTTGCAGACCTACCATGTCCCAAAGGCCATTTTTATGGCTGTTGTGTGAAACAGACTCACCTCGTTGGGTGAGGATCTGGGTCTCATCCAATGCCCGCTGCCCCTGAAACTGGGCAATGTATAGCGGCTTACTAATTTCTCCCCAATCTGAGTCCTTTTCCTTGGACCATCTCTTGATCATTCCCCCTATCCTCAAATAGTTTGACACCAAGGTCTTTTGTTAGGGGAGCTAAGCCCCACCTGTTGCCCCTATATGATGGCATGTAACCATGTGGTCCAACCTGCACTCCTTTGCTTGAGCGATGGCGCCGTTCACCAATTCTGGGTACCCTGCGCCCCAGCCTATGCCATGTGGCTGCCAACCGCCTGCCCATGCACACATACTCCCTGTTAATGGACTGGGCCTCCTGTTGCTGTCTCACTTCCCTCCACCGATGGGCCAGCTGTACACCATAGTCGCAGACCCATGTTCCTGTATTCCTCTCAGGCAATCATAATACTCTTCTTCCAGCATTAAAATGCCAGGGAGATTAGCCAATATGCTCTGTGGCCCTGCCTGCTCGCCCAGGGAGTAGAATAATTGCAAGAAATTTCTGAAGATAAGCAAAGGCCCATGCCAATGCTTTCTTTACCGTTAGCGCATGGATTAGCTTTACCAACATGACTTAATCAATATAACCATAATATCAATGGTACCATGCTGACACCACGACTTCAATATTGTTTATGATAATAACATTTTCTAAATTATTATTCACTAAAACAATTAATATAATGCTTAATAACTCATATTGAGCTAAAATCAACTCAAGTGTGAATTTGATTCAGATGACCTTGATGCTTAGCATTCTTGCAAGCCCCCCATTCCAGTAAGTGACTACACCATTTCCTTTGAACAAACTAAAGGGGCTGAGATAACTGACTAATTTATTTATTTGTTTATTCGCTTTTCATGCCGCCCTTCTCCTTAGACTCATGGCGGCTCGCCACATGTCAGCAATAGCACTTTTCAAACAGAGCCAGGCTATTGCCCCCACGATCCGGTTCCTCATTGTCTTACTCCTGAAGGGGATTAACCAGAAATTAGGAGATTTCCAACTTTCGGCATGGTAATGACATGGGGATCTGCAGGTTGTAGTTATGGTATTAATGGTATCTTTCAGTTTTGTTGGTACAGAAAAAGGCCTGCTACCAACTGCACCCGTACTGTTATAGCCTTCAGTACAATAACTTTACATTTGGCAATGTGGCAAAATTCAGAATAATAGTAGCACCATTCCTGGAGACATAATGACTTCCATGCGCAACTGCTCCAGGATCCAGCACATCATGAAAATAATAATAATAATAATAATAATAATAATAATAATAATAATAATAATAGTAATAGTAATAATAATAATAATAATAATAATAATAATAATAAAATACCCAGGAGCAAGCACATAAAAACCTTGTTACCAAGTAATTCCTTAGTGCAGTCCATCCCTAGTTAAGTATGGCCATAAAATTAACAAAGATAATTCCTCAGGGAAAAAAAAAGGGGGGGGCATATTTGACCAGGAGGATTGCCATTAAGCCACTTGAAAGTGAAGAGGAAAACATACCAAAGTAAACCTCCGGCCTGATAACATGTATGTATTCTCAACAAAAGCTTTAATAAGCAAATTTTACTATGTAAGGTGTAGAACATAGCTCACTGTGTTCCACCTGCCATAACAGTTTATATTAACACTGTCAACCCTTATTAAAGCGTGAGAGCAATTATTTATTATTTGTTTTAAATTGAGGGTAAGGGAGCAGCATGAGGCTATATTTACTTACCGCCCAATAACCTAATTGCCATTTTCAATGTGGTAAAGAAACATATGCCAGACCTGTCTGCCAAACAGCTTCTTAGGTCCCTATTCCACAGTGCTTCAAAGAAAGGCCAAGATATATTTCTGCACAGTGCTCTCGGTAGGAGATCCTTACATCCTTATGATGAACAAAAAGGGTCAAGGTCTATAGCAATGTTACAGTCTTTTGATCACTACAAGCCATTCTCACTGACAAAGCATTCTTTCCATAGATCCAGTTGCTCAAACACCATCTAACCTGGTTTCATGGCTACTATCCCTGATTGTTATTGTCTCTCTTGTGAGAAAAATGCCCTAGGAGGGCGCCATCATCCACTGGGTATGAAAGAACTGTTATCAAATGGTAGTGCAACCGGGCTGCTGAAAAGCATTTCCGAATATGAAATTTTAATCCCCATACCATTTCTATGTCGACCACATTGTGGCTCAATTATATATCCCATTCTAACCAATGCTCACAACCTAGTGGCTTGTTTGGCCTACCCCAATATTTAACTGGCGTACAGGAGCCTTATTTCTCCAAATTTGTGTACGCTAAAAATTGCCTTAAAGGGATGCTCACATTGCCCTGTGGAATTGGTGGGGCGGGCAGAGGGGGGGGAGTTTTCCTCACCACCCCCGCTGTAATATCACAACCCATGTGTTGTGCCCCCCCCCCAGTAAATCAGTTTAATTTCAAATTAATTCATTTTAAGCTCACTCAATTCAAATATACTAACTTAATAAATTAACCCATTCTGACAATTCATTAAGCACAATCCATTCCCATATACTGACTTAATAACCTAAATCATTTTTACAAATCACTTTATGTTCAACCAATTCCCATATAATCGTTTCAATAAATTAGCTCGTTTTAATTCATTCATCTTAGGATCAATTCATTCAAGTATACTAGCTTAAATTAAATTAGATCATTTTGATTCATTCATTTTAAGTTCAATCAATTCAAGTCTATTGACTTAAATCCATTAAATCATTTTAATAATTCAATTCGAGCTCAATCAATTTCACTATACTGACATAATAATAAATCATTTTACCAATCAGTTTTTGCTAAACCCCTTCAAGTATACAGTTTAAATAGTAATAATTTTATGGCATTTAAAATAGCACCAAACAAATGATAGTTTATTCCATACCTCATCAAATAATCTCCCTAATGAAGTAAATAGTCTGAAGAGAAATCATGACTTGCCCAGAGTTGCCCCAGTGAAATGGGCAATATATAGAATGTAATGAATATAAACAAATAATGTTTATTTTAGATGATGACCAAGATATTGGAAAGAAAAAGTGGCTCATGTAGCGACAAGAATAACACAAATGCAATATTGAAAAGTATACCCAAATGCTTGGTAACTAAGTAAGAAAAATATAAGGATGATTTGTGCCCTTTCTTGTATTATAGTACAATGCTGAACACTTTCGTGTTGCAATAACAAAAACAATAAAAAAAACAACAACAAAACTTTATGATTCCTTAATATACAAGCATTCTGTATTACTTCTTTACTGACTTCTTTTCTAAATGTCTTCTCTGCTTTTATCTTTATTTCCATTTGATTGGGGGGGGGTCTCTTCCCCTTTGACATCCTATATCAGTATTCAGATTGTTTTAATTCATCCATCCACATATTTTCTTTATCTAACATAATTGCTTTTCCCTTGACCCAAAATATCTCATGCCAGTTTATACCTGTTTGGGGGCTAGATGACCAGCAGGATGCCTTGATTGAAAAAGCAATTTGTCAGAACTGGTACAGCTATATATGAGAGGCCGGGCGAAAGTTACGAACGTTTCAGGGACCGAGACGCCTTTGATTCAAATCCCCACCGGCAGCCCTGCAAGCCAGCCCGAAGCTACCGCGCGGGAGGGGGGGGGGGCGTTAGGAAGGAGGAGTGAAGTTCTTGGTCTCCCGCTCCCGCCTGAAGTTCGGCAGCCGCTCTTTTCTCCCCCCACCTCCCCGCGTGCGCGAAGGTGGCGGAGCTTGCGGCGCCCTCCCGGGGCCGTCAGTGCGCTCTGGCTCGCTGCATATGGATCGAAGAGAGCGGAGCCAGTTCAAAACCCCAACCACGTGGGCCCTGGCCGCCCGGCACCGAAAAGCTCCGGGACCGTCGCCAGCCGGGCCATCAGAAATCACGATCCAAGCCGGCGAAGCCCCTGCGCGCCCCGCTGCCACCTACACAAGGTGGGGGGGGGAGCCGGAGCCGCCGCCCCCCTAAGCCATCCGACCACTCCTCTCCCCAAGCAAAGCAAACCTGAGCTGCCCCTGGCGACCGCCAGCGATCCCAGGGGCTCCGAAAAAGCTGCATCGAGGAGAGAAAACGTCTCGCTGGTCCGTTCTGCGGCGAGCTCGGGGGGCAAGAGAAGCCGGGGGGGCAAGCAAACCCTGATAAAGGGCACACGCCCCGCCCCCTCGGCTTTCCCAGAATGCCCGAGCGGCCGCTGATTGCTCTGGGGCGTTCCCGCGCTAACGCGGGGAACGCCCCACAGCTGGTGGGGAGAGCCGAGTTGCTTCCCGCCATTGGCAATTTTCGTCCAGGCGTTATTTCGCCTGGCCTCTCATAACTATTCAAAATTTCTGCTACATGTTCTCCAGAACTTGCTTGCTTGCTTGCTTGCTTGCTTGCTTGTTTATTTATTTATTTATTTATCCAATACACAATACATATGGAAGAGAATAGACATGAAGTAATATATATAAAGATAACATGTAAAAATAGAGGAGAAGATATATGAAAGGAAGAAAATATATATGATATATGAGATAAAGGAAAGACAATTGGACAGGGGACGAAAGGCACACTAGTGCACTTATGTACGCCCCTTACTGACCTCTTAGGAACCTGGAGAGGTCAATCATGGATAGTCTAAGGGAAAAATGTTGGGGCTTAGGGGTTGACACTACTGAGTCAGGTAATGAGTTCCATGCTTCGACAACTCGGTTGCTGAAGTCATATTTTTTACAGTCAAGTTTGGAGCGATTAATATTAGGTTTGAATCTGTTGCGAGCTCTTGTGTTGTTGCGGTTGAAGCTGAAGTAGTCATTGACCGGTAGGACGTTGCAGCATATGATCTTGTGGGCAATACTTAAATCGTGTTTTAGGCGCTGGTCAGAACCTGCTGAAACCCACCTCTAGACTATACTTATATTCTTGCAATGCTGCTCTAGTTGATCACTTAGACATGGTATACTGATATAGGCATACATTTAGGCTCTTTGAAAAACTTGTTTTAGTCCTTCTAAAATTGTCACTATCCATCTCCTAAAACCCAGAGAGGTGACAAGAAATGATAACATGCCAATTCTAAAATATTTAGATCCAAATATATTATTTCACTGCCTGCTTAGATTCAGTGCATCTCCATCTGATTGCTAAACACTTCACTGAATGCCCTGCTTAAGGTTTCCCTTCCCTTTTATTCAAAAACAAACAATCTTCCAGGTGACCAAGCAGGGGACATGGTGTAACTGTTTCCACATTGTCATTTTTCATGTTAAAAATTGATGCCGATGTGCTTCTCTTTGTCTCCGAAACATAACAAACTAATGCTTGGTTAGTACTCAGCATAAGAAATGAATGCAACTTGCACTCCAGATGAGCACAGTAGACAAAACTGTTGGCAGAAGTTTTTTGCCTTCCTTTCTCCCAGGTCAGTTTCTAAGAACTTTTTTCTGGTTGACGTTGCTGGATCAGCCTGATGGAACTCTGTTTTCCCATGTGGTGTTCACATTTCGCACAATATATTGACCAGGGAAGATAAAAACCACAAGGCCAATTCCATGTCAGTTCAATTAATATCTTTTAGGTCTGTGACAGACTAAAATATAAAAACAGTCATGTAGAGTCAGCTATTGTCAACTAAATTAAACTCATTCCACTTTAGTGCTGCCCACTAATTAAATTTTGAAGAGCTAAGGAGCATTTTATAAGCTACTTCTTTGCCACAAAGAAGTAGCTTATAAAATGCTCCTTAGCTCTTCAAAATTTAATTTTGAAGAGCTGCAAAAAAGACAAAGAAAAAGTTTATATGAATCAATTGTAAACCTGAACTTGAACAGACCAAACTCACCCTACCTCACCCTTTAGAGCTAATGAACACATGATGAAATAAAGCATTGGTCTGTCTACCATGGATTATGTAGGATCAGTTATTACATAAACTTTTCTATTTTAAGAAAAGACAGATTCATTCTGACTGTTTAATGTACAGTCAAATATGTTTATATAAGCTTTTCTTTAAAAAGAAGAAGCAAGGAACGAAGATTAAAAATTATTTAATTGTTTTTGCTGTCTTTGTACATCCTCTTACTGTTGTATTTATTGGCTTTTCTGAAATTTAAGAGCTTGTATTTTATACTCTTGGGTGATATAAAGCAGGTTTTGCCCCACTGTGTTTTGGCCAGCGATCTTCTATTTACAAATAATAAATCTATTTGCAAAGAATTTTCTATTTTGAACTAGTTGAAGACATGCTATTATATCACTCTGTCTTCAACTCTTAAGGCTAGTCTTTTCCAGACCCTTCAATGTTTCTTTTAATTTCCATTTCATCCATGCTGCCATTCTAAAAAAATTGTTCCAGTTTGTTTGACACTTGCTTATATTTGGGAGTATGGGGTAGAAGGACAGAACTAGTCTCACTAATATATATATATATAAAAAGTGGAAAATATTGTTTTTCATCATGTAGAATTTGTATTTCTGTGGATAGTCTTAAACTGTATGTTTATTTTATCAATTTACACGGTTACACAATTTTTCTGTTGAAATTCTGGGCAACCATAGAATAGAATAGAATAGAATAGAATAGGATAGGATAGGATAGAATAGAATAGAATAGAATAGAATAGAATAATATTGGCCAAGTGTGATTGGGCACACAAGGAATTTGTCTTAGTGCATATGCTCTCAGTATAGATAAAAGAAAAGACATGTTTGTCAAGAATCGTAAAGTACAACAGTTAATTATAATTCCAGTACAGATAAGCAATAGACAGAACAAAGACGAAAGACCTGAAATTTTAGTTCCATGTTCTCCATTAATTCTGCTTGAGGGAAGCCAGTTGTAAACCACTCAAACAGCAATCAAATGACTACAGTACATTTAATGGTCATAAATGTGCACCAGTTGCAAAAAACGTAAATAGCAAGCACCTGATCACAAGATACTACAATGGTCATAAATGTGAAGACTAGTTATATAGCTGTTATAATTTTGAATGCTCATTAAACTAGGCAGTCCAAAAGTGAAGACTATCTGCATTGGGCTTTCATAAGGCATTAAAAACCTAGATTTTTCACCCAGCATTGGGTTAAAATTCTTGATAAGTTCTCCAATAATAGGTGGGTAAAGGCTGATTGAAAACTTGTATCAGTTATATTATGATTTTCCTTTTCCCTCTGATGGTTTGAGTTTATGTTTTTGATTTTAATCCTATGTCATCCATCTGGATTCCAAATTGCAAGTTGAGTGACTATACTAATACATAGGATAAGGAAGGCAATATGGGATTCATTCATAAGTGGGTATGCTTATTTCATAAAGATAAAGATATGATATACATCTTTTCCCTTTTTCTCCACTATTTTCAAATAGATTTTAGCAGTCTTCCTGTGGTTAGTCTGCCAGAGTGATAATTCAAATGTTGATTCCCCCTTCCTATTTAGATAAAAAAGTAATTTATTATTTAAATGAAAGGAAAAACACATGCAATGAGTTACTATTTTGAAAATAGGTATCACCTCAAACCAATCAAAACTCCTCTAATCTAGAAGTAATTTTATTTTAATGGAAACATTAATTTTGGACTGAAGTATTCCTACAATTTTTCTTCATTACTACTCAACTTTCATCTTGGGTTATAAAATTCCCTTTAAACCAACCGTTATGGAACATGCATGCTTTAATCAACAGAAATAAAATGCTAGCATTATTTTTGCCTTAGCTGCACAGGGGTTGAAAAATAACCACGGACAATGTAAAAAAAATGAAAAGAAATAAATATTAACCTAAGATGTTTAAATAGGTGGCATTGTTTTATCTTCCTACCTGAGCATTTGCAAGTGGATAGTTAGGCATTCAACTTCTATAGCAGTAAGCCTGTAGAAAAAGGCATTTTTAGGCTAACACATACTCTTTTTGTAGTTAATGAGATTCAAGCTACTTATAATTGTAATTAGTTAAAATAGGCTGAGCAAATGGGGCTGGAAAGGATTGAAAGTATGAATGAGTTGAAGTTTATAGTAAATGTGAATAAGTACAAGATAAAATGGGAAAGGGAGGAACGGATTTTTCTTTGTTTCTTTTTTCTCTTTCTCTCCTTCCTTTCTTCATATTATAATATCATAAATAATAAAAAATAATAAAATAATGTTGCGGTTAGCTCTGGCCCAGCTCCTGCCCCAAGGACTGTGGATGTGGGGGAGACATCCACATGCTGCAGGCCTGTTTTGCCCCTGGTGGAATCTGCTGATGAAGGCTCCTCTGACCAAGAAGACATGAGTGACAGGGAGGAGGAGAGTGGGGCAGACAGCTCAGAAGGAGATCAATTATCTAGCTCCTCCTTGGATTCAGAACAAGAGTTAATGATACAGCCACGCATGCGGAGAGCGATGCATAGGCAACAACAACTGAGAGATTATTATCAAAGAAAATGAGGCCACCTGTGGTTGGGTGGGGCTGTGGTAATTAGTGAGGCTGCTATAAATAGCAGCCTGTGGGTTTGGCCATTGTGGAGGATTATCTGATCGTTGTGTTTCGTGACCGCTTTACTGACTTTGACCTTTTGTGTGCTGATTTTTCCCTGCTTTGAAACTAAACCAGGGCAAAGTGTGTTTCACTTTGTGAAAGAAGAAGGACTGTGAATTGCCTCACAGCTGCAAGCTAAGTATCACTGAACTGATAAGGGACTTGTACAAATTACCAGTTTGTTTGGAGACGAGTGCTGTTTGCTATACCAAAAGAGGGCTTGGTTTAAGTGAATTTTCATTATAAAGAACATTGTTTTGAATTTTCAAACGTGTGTGTGTCTGCAATTTGTACATGTGAATTTTTGGGAGGATTCTACCAGAGAGCCCGACAGAACATCACCAATACGTACTTGACAAATAAATTCTCTCTCTGGATATTGTCAAAAAGCACAT